>NC_133753.1:147068791-147369561 GCF_036562045.2 Rhinolophus sinicus | reverse complement strand
CTGGAGAGTTTAAAAAACATTCCCAGCAGGGGTATGATGAAGAGAGCCTCCCCACTGATCAGGCGTGATGGAACAGCAACTTCCCTTGGTAATTTTACTAATCAAACTTCAAAAGGTCACCATTTCCATAAACATTTTCCTTTATTTCTACATGGTAACATTACTTTAACCATTATTTTATATGAACCATAAGGGGAAAAAAAGGAAGAGAGTTAACAACTATAGTTAAGAACAAGAGAAAATACCTTAGGACTAGAGAATTCAGTATGTGGTTTTCGGAAAAGAAGGCTCAAAGGTAAACCTGCTGTAGAACCTTTTTCTACCATTAGTTTAAGAGTAGATTTACTTTGAAGCTTTCCTTTAAGATAAAAGGGCTGATATTAGCAATCTAATAAAACACTAAGTTAGCAGTATTTTGCTTCATACCCTATTTAAATGGGCTAGTCTCATTATTGCTGTGCAATTTTAGCCCTGTGAGGTTGTCTGAATAATCTGTATCTCTAGGAAATATGAACAGAATGGCACTGGCATATATAGCACATTCTTAGAATATTGCAACTGTGATTGAGGGACTCTTTCGAGGTCCAATTTATTGGCTTGTAAAAATAAACTTCAAGGTTAAAATTTTTCACTTGTTATTTCAAGTGGAAGAAAGATTTTAGATTTTTTTCCCCTAAGCCATTGTCATTATATACTGTTTTTGAATAAGTTTTTAGCTTTTTAAAAGAAAATTGCTTTGAGGATCTGATTTAACTAAAACCAAGTTACGTCATAAAAATTAAAATTTCATGAATGAGAATATGTGCTTTTTTAGAATATGGTTAAACCGTAAAGCAGAAACAGGTAGATGAGCTGGAGGCAATATAGCTCATATGTTGCCCGGCTGTGTACCCCACAGGGAGGACGTGAGAACAAGGATCCTCTGAAGTCCACAGGGGCTCGATTTGCAATGAACACCACGGGCAGGAGAAACACAGTTTAACAGCATCAAGAGGACTCTATTTTTTGGATAAATTTTTCTCTGAAAATGTTAGTTTCCCAAGTACATAGAAAAACAAATGTACTTTTAAATAAACACGGATAACTTCATTTTCTGAAAAGAAAAATGTAAGTAAAATTTAACTAAGTGCAACTAAGATATAATTAAGCGATAACTCATTCATTATTAAAGGTATTAATAAACTGTGTTTTGAAAATAGGAATGATAATGCTGACTTAACTCAAAAATAAAAGCAAACTTATACAAATATTGTTAAGATTTACCCAAAATCTGTAAGTTTTTTGGTGAAGGCAGATTTCTGTCATTTCACATATCACGGAGAAATTGATAATCTTGGGATAAAAAAATAATTTAACATATATAGAAGGGTGTTTGAGGATGCACTTGGAAGCTGCATATGTTCACATATTCAAACAAATATGTGAAATGAGCCCTCTCCACTCAAACCACCAGTAGTTCCTAAGGTGCCTGGAGAGGAGCAGCCTATCTCTGACTAATTGGGGTGTTTTTAGATTCTGATGTACTTTTGTCATGTATCATTTCTTGATGTACAATACTAAAACTTTGGCTAACTTCAAATGTTTCCTGACTCAAAGTATTCACTTAAAAGTATTTAAAATTTGAAAGTAACATTGCATTACTATTTAAATATTTAGAAAGAAACATTTAAAAAATATTCAGAAAAAATATTTACAATAATATTTAGAAGAAATATTTACAAAACACTTCCAGTGTTATTATTTTTGTTTTGCATGCATTCTTTTCATAGCATGGTCGCTCAGCATTATGCTCTTTTTGTGGGAGGGTATATACAAGAACATTGAGAGGAAGATTGAAAGGACACAATTCAACGTACAAAACGGAACTAATATCAGATCTCTGAAACCTACTCCTATCCAGCTCACTGGGAATATGTGAAAATCTTGAAATGACAAGACAATTTTTTAAAAATCTGAAGTAGTCTCTGCAAAATGTTGTGAAAGCAACAAAAGTTTCTCAATGGGGAGTCACAAGGAGATTGTGCTGTCCACGATCACTGAGTGACATGATAAAGATAAAAGCTAAAGCTACGCTCAATCAATATTGGCATCTGAGAAACAGCTAGGACAGTAGTTTGAAACACTAGCCCAGAGCAAGTTATGAAGATAAGTGGCCATGAACTGTGTGTATATTGCATTGAACCATAGGTATGTTTGTGTGCAATGCCTCCAGGAGATTTCATCATCAAGGCAAGATATAATGTACAAAAAGGGCTTAGGTGGGTCAACAAGGCACTCCAATTGCTTAAGCACATAATTAGGGAGTAGGGAGCACAAAAGAGTATAAGTAAAGATTACTTTTAGCTACATTAGGTATTTTGTTTGCATTTTTACTTCAGTTAATGTGCACTTTATTCCTTATTTACACTTTAAGAATTTAGCTTGAAAAAGTATAGTTAGTACTCTAAATATGAAACTTTCTTTTACATAAACTTAATGACAACAACTCAAAAAAAAATCCAGAACTGAAATACATAACATAAAAAAAGAAGAAATAGAGGGAAAAATCATAGAATACCACCACACTGAAATAACAGACAGCAACAAAAAAGGCAAAGAAACAATGGAGACACGATCCTACCAGAAACCCAGATAGAATGATAGGAATCAATAATCACCCTAAATGTAAATGGACTGAACTCACCAATAAAAAAGCACAGAGTAGCAGACTGGATAAAAAAACTAAACCCAACCATATGCTGCCTCCAAGAGACACATCTCAGCTACAAAGACAAACATAGACTCAAAGTGAAAGGGTGGAACTTGACCCTCCAAGCAAATGGTACCCAGAGAAAATCAGGTGTACACATATGGATATCAGATGAAACAGACTTCAGGATAAAAAAGGTAACAAGAGACAAAGACGGACATTTCATAATGATAAAGGGGACTATACAACAAGAATATAACAGTCATCAATATTTATGCCCCCAATTAGGGAGCATCAAAATATACTAAGCGACTACTAACAGAACTAAAGGGTGAAACTGACTAAAACACAATTATAGTAGGGGACCTAAATACATCATTGACAGCTATGGATAGATCATCCAAACAGAAAGTAAATAAAGAAGTATCTGCCCTAAATGACACATTAGATGAACTGGACATAATTGACATATATAGAGCACTTCATCTTAGAACATCAGACTATACATTCTTTTCTAGTGTACATGCAACATTCTCAAGGATAGACCTTATATTGGGACATAAAACTAGCCTTAGCAAATTTAAGAAGATTGAAATCATACCAAGCATATTCTCTGATCACAAGGCTTTGAAATTGGATATCAACTGCAAAAAGAAAGCAGGAAAACTCACAAGTATGTGGAGATTAAACAACATACTTTTAAAGAACGACTGGGTCAAAGAAGAAGTAAGAGGTGAGATCAAAAGATACATAGAAACTAATGAGAATGAAAATACATCCTACCAAAATTGTTGGGATGCAGCGAAAGCAGTTTTAAGAGGGAAATTTATATCATTTCAGGCCTATGTCAAGAAAGAAGAAAAATCCCAGGTAAATAATCTCATGTTACACCTTAAAGAACTAGAAAAAGAAGAACAAATGCAACCCAAGTCAGCAGAAGGAAGGAAATAATAAAAATCAGAACAGAACTAAATGAAATAGAGAACAAAAAGACAATAGAAAAAATTAGTACAACAAAGAGCTGGTTCTTTGAAAAGATTAATAAAACTGACAAACCTTTGGCTAGACTTATTAAGATAAAAAGAGAAGGGAAAGTTACCATGGATGCCACAGAAATACAAAGGATCATCCAAAAATACTATGAAGGATTATATGCCACCAAATTCAATAACCTAGAAGAAACGGACATGTTCTTAGAAACATATAGCCTTCCTAGGCTGAATCACGAAGAATTGGAAAATCTAAATAGACCGATCACCAGTAACAAAATTGAATCAGTTATTCAAAACCTTCCCAAAAGCAAAAGTCCAGGACCAGATGGCTTCACTAGTAAATTCTACCAAACATTCAAAGAGGATTTAATACCTGTCCTACTCAAACTGTTCCCAAAAAGTAAAGAAGAGACAATACTCCCTAACTCATTTTATGAGTCCCACATTACCCTGATACCAAAACCTGGTAAGGATAACACAAAAAAAGAAAACTACAGACCAATATCTCTGATGAATACAGATGCAAAAATCCTAAACAAAATTCTAGCAAATTGAATGCAACAATGCATTGAAGAGATTATACATCACGACCAAGTGGGGTTCATCCCAGGGGCACAACATCCCAAGTTCAACATATGCAAATCCAATAATGTGATACACCACATAAACAAAATGAAGGACAAAAATCATATGATTATATCAATTGATGCAGAAAAAGCATTTGACAAGATACAACATCCATTTGATTAAAACACTTAATAAAATGGGTATAGAAGGAAAATACCTTAACATAATAAAGGCCATATATGACAAACCCTCAGCTACTATCATAATTAATGATGAAAAACTGCAGGCCTTTGCTCTATGTTCAGGAACACGACAAGGCTGTACCCTATCACCTCTGCTTTTCAACATAGTGTTGGAAGTCCTTGCCAGAGCAATCAGGCAAGAGAAAGAAATAAAAGGCATCCAAATTGGGAATGAAAAAGTTAAATCGTCACTTTTTGCAGGTGACATGATGATATATATATATATATACCGTGTTTCCCCGAAAATAAGGCTTAGCGGAACAATCAGCTCTAATGCATCTTTTGGAGAAACAAATTCGTATATAAGACCGGGTCTTATATTATAGTAAAATAAGACTGGATCTTATATACTAATTTGTTTCTCCAAAAGATGCATTAGAGCTGATTGTCCAGCTAGGTCTTATTTTCAGGGAAACATGGTAGAAAACCCTAAAGACTCTTCCAAAAAGCTATCAGAAACAAGAAACAAATAAAGTTGCCGTTACAAAATAAATATACGAAAGGCCATTGCATTCCTATATACTAACAATGAAATCTCAGAAAAAGAAATAAAAAAACAAATTCATTTTGTAATTGCAAGAAAAAGAATAAAATACCTAGGAATAAACTTAACCAAGGATGTGAAAGACTTATATACTGAAAACTATAAGACATTTTTAAAAGAAATTGAAGAAGACAAAACGAAATGGAAAGACATTCCGTATTCATGGATTGGAAGAATCAACATAATTAAAATGGCCACATTAACCTAAGCAACATACAGAGTTAATGCAATCCCCATCAAAATCCCAATGGCAATTTTAAAAAAGAAATAGAACCAAAAATCATCAGATTTGTATGAAACCACAAAAGACCCCGAATTGCCAAAGCAATCTTAAGAAAAAAAACCAATACTAGAGGTATCACACTCCCTGACTTCAGCTTGTACTACAGGGCAACAATAATCAAAACAGCATGGTATTGGCAGAAAGACAGACACACAGACCAATGGAATAGAATTGAGAACCCAGAAATAAACCCACATAAAAATGGACAGATAATTTTTGACAAAGAAGCCAAAAACATACAATGGGGAAAAGATAGCCTCTTCAATAAATGGTGCTGGGAGAACTGGAAAGCCACGTGCAAAAGAATGAAACTAGACTGCTGTCACAGTGTACCAAAATTAACTAAAAATGGATCAATCACCTAAACATAAGACCTGAAACAATAAAATGCATAGAAGAAACTATAGGTACTAAACTTATGGACCTTGGGTTCAAAGAGCATTTTATGAATTTGACCTCATAGGCATGGGAAGTAAAAGCTAAAATAAATGAATGGGACTATATCAAACTAAAAAGCTTCTGCACAGACAAAAGAACCATCGACAAAATAAAAAGGCAACCAACTGAATGGGAAAAGATTTTTGCAAACAATGCCTCAGATAAGGGGCTAATATCCAAAAATATATAAAGAACTCATACAACTCAACAACAACAAAAAACAAACAATCCAATTTAAAAATGGGCAGAGGACCTGAAAAGACATTTCTCCAAAGAGGACATACAAATAGCCAATAGACATACTAAAAAATGTTCAACATCAGTAATCATCAGAGAAATGCAAATAAAAACCACAGTGAGATATAAGTTCACACGGGTTAGAATGGCTATCATCAACAAGACGAATAGTAACAAGTGTTGGAGAGGCTGTGGAGAAAAAGGAACCCTCATACACTGTTGGTGGGAATGCAGATTGGTGCAGCTACCTTGGGAGGCAGTGTGGAGGTACCTCAAAAAATTAAGAATAAAATTATCATATGACCCATCAATCCCTCTCCTGGGTATCCACCCATAAAGGTCTGAAAACATTTGTCTGTAAAGATACATGTGCTCCACTGTTTACTGCAGCTTTATTTATGGTGGTCAAGATATGGAAACAATGAAACTGTCCTTTAATAGATGAATGGATAAAGAAGTTGTGGTATATATACACAACGGAATATTACTCAGCCACAAGAAAAGATGAAATAGTACCATTTGCAACAACATGGATGATCTTGAGATTATTATGCTGAGCGAAATAAATCAGACAAAAAAAGTCGAGAACCATATGATTTCAATGATACGTGGAATATAAAACTGAAAACACCAAAAGAACAAGACAAACGAAGAAACAAAAATTCATAGACACAGACAATAGTTCAATGGTTACCAGAGGGTAAGGGGGGAGGGGGCTGATAGAAGAGGGTAAAGAGGATCCAATACATAGTGATGGAAAGAGAACTGACTCTGGGTGGTGAACACACATGTGATATATAGATGATGTGTTACAGAATTGTACATCTGCAATGTATGTAACTTTACTAACAATTGACACCCCAATAAACTTTAATTTAAAAAATATATATATAGTTAGGATTACATTGATCCCATTTTCAAGGGATCTTATTACATTCTCATTTACCCTTTCTTCAAACTGCAATGTTTCCCTTACTTAAGCTACGACATGTTATTTTTTAAGCATATGTATGTGCCCACACGTGTGCGTGTGCACGTGTACACACACACACACACACACACACACACACAATTTCTTCTGGCCGATACATTTAATTTTCTTAGGCTCTGCTCTCTGATTTTATTTTGCAAGTATTCTTCCATATCATGTGTTAATTAAGTTATTGTCCCTTCTTCTACCTATCCCCAGAAAAATTTCCAATCCATTTCAAACTGCTATTAAAAAAAGTGAACACTTGTAGAAACTTTGGCTCTGCCTGTAATTGGAAGAAAATAAAACTGACATTATTCTAAGCCGTTTGGAAGTGAATTTTGAATGGATTTCTCACAGGGTGCCAATAACAAGTTTTACAGAGTGTCATTTTGACTCTGCCATCCACCCGAAAGAACAAACTGCCAGTCCTGGTTTTCCTAGGGGGTAAAGTGAGCTAGAACTCAGGCCCACAACTGAGATGATACTGAACACTGTGGTTGTCAGATTAGCTACCCCGTGAAGGGTGTGGAATCTTTAACTGGAAATAAGGTTCATGAGGTTAGAAAGCTTCAGGTTGAAAAGACTTCTCTGATAGTTTATTAAGCATGACATAATCAGATCTTCCCTTCTCTGATATGTTTTTTTTCAAACTTGAAAATACAAATGTTGCATTTCTTAATGTAAAATGTAGAATTTATTTAGGTGAGTTCCTTCTAAGAAAACAAACCATATGCTCCTCTCTACCCAAACCTTTAAAACAACTCCAAGGCACAATATTTTTGTTCTACTGATTAAATGGGTGACTAATTACAAAAGGGATGACAAGAACTTCACATTTCAGTTTTAAAAAGGCTTCTAAATTAAAGGTAAATTATGCATTTTGAGGAAGATGCATATGAGTTTTACTAGGTAATCTTCAATTGAGCAAGGAGTAATTTTAAAACTCTTCATTTGGAGATTTGAGCTCATTTTCCCACTGAACTAGTGCCATCGAAGTACAGTTGACAGTGTGAGTTCCTAGCCTTGTCCACAAAACATAATATAAAGAGGAGGAAGATATTTAGTATCTGTACAGTGCTTCATAGCCCTTAGTATACATTCACACTTGATTCTCAACAATTTATGAACTAGAGAGTGAATGAACTACAAGCTCTATTTTAGAGCTAAGAAAACAAAGGCTAAGAGAAATCAAGTAACAAGTTGCCACAATTTGTTAGTAGAACCAGGCTTTCTGATTCTCAATTCAGTACTCTTTACTTTACATATAAAATGCATAAAATAGAGTACATTTACAATAAAAAAAATAGAAAAAGAATTGAAGTACTGTGTTTCTCTGAAAATAAGACGTAGCCGGACAATCAGCTCTAATGCGTCTTTTGGAGCAAAAATTAATATAAGACCTGGTTTTACTTTACTATAAGACTGGGTATAATATAATATAATATAATATAATATAATATAATATAATATAATATAATATAATATAATTAATATAATATGATATACTATAATACAGGGGCTAATATAATATAATTAATATAATATGATATAATATAAGACCAGGTCTTATATTAATTTTTGCCCCAGAAGATGTGTTAGAGCAGATTGTCTGGCTAGGTCTTATTTTGGGGCAAATACGGTAGTACTAAAGAACATTTAAAAATTTAGTAAAAAAAAATTAAAAAATATGTAATACTGATGCTTGACAAAGTACAGGTGTAATTGGGGAACTAGGGCGATATACGTAGCTGGAGACCTAAGAGAGATTTTGAACAAAATTGCTAAGCAGTAGTGGTCAAGATTATCTTTTGATTCACAAATAAGGATAAGTAGAAAATGAACAGGATGGAAAGGGACAAACCCAGAAAACAAGAGAAAAAGGAGGAGAGAGTTTCTTGAGGTGGTTGGACATGTGTTAGAAATGGAATAAGTTGGGGAAAATGGAGTTAGTGACAATGTCCATAACTTGGAGTAAAAGACTGAAATAAATAATTAGGCTGTGAGTGGAAAGAGGTAGGGAGAAAAATAATCAAGGGGAGGAGAAGGACCTTACACATGATGCTGCTGATTAGAGAAAAAGTGACTGTAGTGTAGTGGAGATGCACCAGACACCAGTGGGTACCATGACGCAAACACCCTGGTTAGAACCCAGAGCCAAGGAACCTGCAGCAGAGGCAGTGCAGGAAAGCTGCTTAGGAACTCACTCGAAGGCTGATGCACCTAGTTATTTCTAGTGCATTGTTAAGTGGCATGTTTATTACTTGGGAATAATTCTTATGTTAATTGAAATGTATTTGAACTTTGCTTTGTAAAAGTTTTTCTTTATTGTATTTGTTTGGTCTCCTTAGTTACACTGGGATTCTTGAGGACAGAGTCCGTATCTTGTTTATTTTTGGATTTTCAGAGCCCAGAACAATGTGTTGGCACATTATTGTTTACTGAATGAAGGAACTCCTGCCTAAGTATAAACCACTCGAGGGCAAAGATTATGTTTGTATTTAAAGAAGTCTTTTGTATCTCCCCATAGTGCACAAGACAATACCTGGTACACAAAAGTATACAATGGGTGGCCAATTAATGCTTACAAAATAAGCAATACATCATTAAGCAAGAGAATGTTATAGCAGTAGGCACAGTGTAATGGGAAACTTGTCTGTGGGAATAGAAATGGGAAAAGAAGCCTAGAAAGAGCATCAATAGACCGGATATGAGGGCAGATTAGAAGATGGTATTTAATTTGTCCTATGACACTATTTAAAAATTTTAAAGTGCTTTATAAATTACAAAGTATTCTCCCATATAGAATTCTGTTACAAAGTTATGGGTTATAGTGGAAATTTTAGCAATTTTATGGGTTGTTAGTGGAAATTTTAGGATGATCCACCATTGTATAATGAAGAATCATCTTTAGATACTAGACTACACTACTCAAACATAATATTAGACATTTTACTGGTGACGACAAAGCACAATTCAGCTAATATCAATCAGTAGATACCTAAGATAGCTGATACAATTGTGGTTATCTGACTTGTAGAGGAGCTTCCCAGAGAAAAGGCTCTAATGGAATTGTACACTGACTCTGATTTTGAAAACAGCCTTTTTTTGAAGGCTTACCTAATATTATTTCTCACAGAGGTAAGCTAGTGCCCGTTATGCACATTTATCTATTTTCAAAAAACAACCTTCCTGATTGTTCCTAGACAGACATGCAAAGTGTACGTAGAACTTGTATGGCCAGGCAGCCAAGCAATGTAGATTTAATGTCAGAATGCTAATTAAATTCTCTCTCTTTTTATTTTTTAGCTTGAAGTCTTAATTTGAAAGTTTTTTTTTTAAGGCCAATCTTTTTAAATTTTCTTTGGCATTAGGAATTTTACATTATTGTACATTGTACACGAATATAAATTAGAAGTAGAATTAAAACTAAACTCATTCTTTAATGAATTTCTGTATTTTTTTATACAGTCTTCTAAGAGAGTCATTCCAGCAGTAGTTAATAATTAGTTATTACCAGCTATTCTAAATATATTTTTGACCCATAGAGAACTATTTTAAATTCATCATGACCTAAAAAGTATTTAGGTGCATGTCTTCAAAAAATATAAGGCATCTTAGCGAAGAATTAATTTTAGATATTCAAACTATTGAAAACTCAGGCACATGCTATGGGAAGGTTCACTTTCCTGCCTGTATTAATATAATTTTTCTCTAATTACTTTCTTGCTCTATTTTGGGGAACTAAAAGATTGAGGATATCAGCATTGCCTAATGAAGGTTTGAAAGACAAATGAGATACATAAATGAAATGCCATTATAACATATAATGATCACTTTTCCAAATTTACCTCTTCTCATGTGCTCTGAACTCCTTTACATTTTAAAAGGTTCTTCAAACTATGTCAGGTTGCTTTACAAATATGTAACATCAGAACATGATTAAATTGGCTATTACTTGGGTATCAATTAATCAATCATGCATAGGACATCCTGTAAAGGAACTTTAGCATGTTTAGGAACATTCTTAAAAGACTCATTTTACCCTTTCCCAAAGATTATATACATTAGTATTTTAAACTTCCAGTTAATTATATGTGGTCTTCCACTTTCAAACTCTTGTTCAAGAAAAAAATTATTAAGGTTATTCTAATAATTTTAATGAGAGTTCTATGTGGAATAAAATACAGACAAAAAAACAACACAGAGAATACACAGTACTTACCTTGGAAATACTGTCCATATCTCCTGAGCCTGAAACAAAACACGCAAAGAAAGCACTTATTAGGTCATGACTTCATTTATAAATTAAGTACTCCTTTAACATAAATAATGCAGTATACTGTATGTATTTTCCAATGTACAGATCCTGAATTTTTTCATCTTAAAAAATTACTTTTCTTTTACACTGTGTCATAAATATCACCTGATAGCAAATGCAGTAGAGTTGCACTTCTAGTTCCCAATCATCTTTTTTTTTCACTAATGGCAGAATGAAGAAAACTATTGTCATAAATTCTTGAAAGTAAAATATTAAAGATTATTCTAAATTTAAATTTTTGAAATGTGTGTGTGTGTGTGTGTGTGTGTGTGTGTATATATATATATATATATATATGGTGATGTTCACTATAGAAATAAGCCACATGCCAAGCATATGTGAAACTCTTCTGCAAATTCTATTCTAGTGAATAATACAATGAAATTCGTCTATGTCCAAATGTCATCTTTTTGAGAACAATTTTACAAAATAAAAGATTGGAAAGTGAATTATTTTGCAATAAATTGGAAAATACAATTCTAGAACAGTACTGCCCAGTAGAACTTTGTGTGATTACAGAACTGTTGTTTCTCTGTGCTGTCCGTTCTGGTAGCCATTAGCTTTGTGTGCCTCTGTGCACTTGCTATGTGGTAGTGTGACTGAGGAACTGAACTTTAAATGTTATTTATTTTTTAAATGAATAACATTTAGTCACATATGGCTAGTGGTTACCAAAACTGGACAGTGCAAATTAAGACTCTGAAATCTAGGCAAAATAAGTATGAATCCTTAAAAGCACAAAAGTCTTTCAATGTGTTGCAAATAGTTTCTTGATTATTGAGGTTATACAGCTTTTCAAAGTATCAGAGGGTAGCATTCCTGACTTTGGTGGCATTATGAAATCTGTATATAACCTAAATTACTCATGGGCATAGTTTTTCCAACCTAAGCAAAAGGTGGTCCCTTTTCAAAAGACAAAAAAATTATCACAAACCTCAATCCCCATTTTCAACTCCTAAATTAGTTTATGATAATGCTATTTAAACATATGTAAACATAAAATAAATGTCTCTCTCCGTCTCTCTCTTTTTTTTTTTTTGGTTTTGTGTTTGGCCTGACCTAGTCTACTTTGTACCATTTGTCTCTGTTTCTTGCTATTATGAAACTTTTGTTTCACCTTGCAGATATTTGGCTTCATTTGACAAGACATCATTTACGAAGTACGCTTTTAATCATTAGTCACACCACTTGAAATCAGCTTTATCATAAACACAATGTGGTCAGTGTTCTCACTTAAGAGAATCATTCAGATTATCCAAAATGTAATACCGATTTTATTTTAAAATAGAGACTAACATTAAAATACAGAAGACAGTTCAGAAATTCTTGCAAAGAATTAAAGTTCCTCAGAAACTGTATCTATAGACCTTTGGAGACAAAGAAATCAGTTGGGAGGATTCTGTAGTCCTCCAGGCAAGGTGTGTATGACACGTGTTCAAAGCAGCGATGTCTCCTTTTACCATAAAACATTAGATTTTGATAGGTTAAAGTAAATACCTGTGCATATGAGCTAGGCTAGAACAAATCTCACTTTTTTTTTTCAAGTGGTTTCCAGTCATCATAACCAGTACACTGTAGATTAAAACTATCGGTGTGAGGTAAAAGTTGAAGCATTTCAAAATGAGTTCCTATTATATACAGAAGAACTTGGCAAACCATAATATCCACTATGTAGAATTAAGGTTTCATTTTGAATTTATTTCTAAACATCAGGTTTAATATCCTTACCTAAAGAGCCATTCATGTGATGTGACTCCATTCCTCCCAAGCCACCCATGGGTCCATCTGACCCTGGGCCCATTGGAAACTATTTTAAAAATAAAGAAAAGGACTATGATCACATTGAAAACAATAGTTTATATCAATGTTACAATATCTGTCTTTAACATTCTAAGACAATTCCACAACTTGTTTTCATTTTCAAGTTATGGAGATTATTTTCTTAGGTTTTTTTTCAGCCTTATAGTAATAGATTTTCTAACTGGACGGCCCTGCCTCTCTCATCCCATACTTTCTGTGTTCTGGATCTGTAGGCTAATCTTCATTCATGGGCAAATTTTTCTTCTTCAGATACGCTCAACTAGGAAGCACATACATTGCAGAGCAAATGAGAAGCATTTTCTTTTATGCTATTGACAAATTATTATAAATAGGAAATGATTCTTAAGATGCTGCTAAAGGTATTGGCTTATTAATAAGAATGATTCAACATTATTATGCCACCATTAATATTTTTTAGCACTCTTTGTTCAAATAGAAACAAATAATTTCATCTTATAGGTTAAATACATTTAGCTGCTTGGGGATAGCTGAATATAGCTAATTTTCTTGGCAGTCTCAACTATGGGAGTTCAATGACAATCAGACATTCTACAGCAGTTCTATTTAAGATGTTAAAAAGTAGAGGTATTATTTTATTTTCCAGTGAAATTCTACATTAGAAGCCTGGTAAATGCAGCTGTGAACAGATGTGCTGTGGTAGTGCTGGTGGTGGACAGCTCATGGCCTGTCCAGTAAGTCTTTCCCTCATCTCCCTGGAATACTTCCGAGGAAACCAGGACCCCAGTTTGAAGACAAGTGATTCATAATTATCTAATGTTTACAGTTAAGAAAGCTACTGAAAATTCCTGCTCTTAGAATTTCCCATTCCTGAGCATTATTTCCATGTTGTATGGTACAGAATATTGAAGTTGGTGTGTGCATGTATTTATGTGTGTAGGTGGGGTAACAGTGGTTACTAATCATACAAGCTTTTGGAAGAAAAACAGTTTCCCTCAGCAGACAACCAACTCTGTGTGGAAATAAGATGGTTTTCCATCAACTATGATCATACAAACCACAGGCTTATATTACATTTTCCCAGGATAATGCCAATTCTGTTGCCTAAAATTTTATTGTGTAAAAGCACATGAATTGATTTTTCAGCAAACAACTTGGAATATGTCTGACTTAAATGACAGGTCAAAGAAATTAACTTTGAACTTGTTGTTAGTTTTTCACAAAAGTATAGTTTAGATCTGGGCTGAGAAACTGGTGTCTGTGAGACCAAATGCCTGTGAACTTTTTTACTTTGGTCCTTTTATCTGGCCCCCACAGTGTTTTAAAATATACTAAGACTACAGGTATGTATGCCTGAAGCACATAAAACTCCAGTTCTAGCCCTCAGCAGGTATTTGCTTTTACTACCTCTGGTTGAGATGAATGACATTTGAAAAAGTGACATGTTCACCTTCTACTTTTCTTGGATCTCTTATCTTTGTATGGAGTTAGAGAACCAGAGTAGAACATACTTGTATGATGTCAGCTTAGCTGACCACAGAAATGTCTTCAGTTCCATATACTCTTGGTTTTCTCCTTTGCTCTCTCCCTTTCAAATATCAAGTTTTAGGATATGAAATTGCAGTATGAAGACCTTTTCGATTTTCTTGCTGCATTTCTGAAATGAACATTATTACCATATTCGGCACTCTTTAAGATCTTTGTGAAAACAAATTTTAGACATCCATGATAGGAAATTGTTTCTTTTTCAAAAAACAATTTATGTGCTGTATAAAGACAATAGCAATAATTTGAAGGCAGTGCTGCTTAACAGAAATAATATGCAGGCCACAGATGTGAACTTATGTAAGTAAATTTAAATTCTACTTTGTTCTAAAAAAGTAAAAAACGTGAAGTTAATTTTAATAATGTATTTTATTTATCTTACATATCAAAATTATCATTTCAGTATATGGTGACAGATAGCAGTCAAGTTTCATTCTTTTGCACGTGGCTTTCCAATTTTCCCAGCACCATTTATTAAAGAGGCTTTCTTTTCTCCACTGTATGTTTTTGGCTCCTTTTTTGAAAATTATCTGCCAATATACATGTGCATTTATTTCTGAGTTTTCAATTCTATTCCATTGGTCTATGTGTCTGTTTTTCTCCCAATACCATGCTGTTTTGATTATTGTCACTTTGTAGGATAAGCTGAAGACGGGAAGGGTGATACCTCTAGCCTTGTTCTTTTTTCTTGGGAGTGCTGTGGCTATTCAGGGTCTTTTGTGGCTCCATACAAATCTGATGTTTTTTATTCTATTTCTTGAAAAAATGTCATTGGGATTTTGATGGGGATTGCATTAAATCTGTATATTGCTTTGAGTAATATGGCCATTTTGACTATGTTGATTCTTCTACTCCGAACTGACTCTGGGTGGTGAGCACACAATGTGTATAGAAATGTACACTTGAAACCTATGTAGTTTTACTAACCATTGTCACCCCAATAAAGTTAATAAAAAATTATTGTTTCAACATGTCAATATATAAATTTTAATGAGATATTTTACATTATTTTTTTCATGCGAAGTCCTCAAAATCCAGTGTGTATTTTATACTTACAGCACATCTCAATTTGGACAAGCCACATATCAAGTACCATACCATATCGGACAGATTTAAAGTTTCCTTTTGTTGTTTTTACTTCTAGGAAACTTAATTATAATAATTATTTTAGTCTCAGTTTTCAGTGTGCTTATGAAAATTCTTTAATGTCTTCTGATTTCTCTTTAATTTAAACTACTCTATATATATAAACTATACTCTGTTATAAATGTTTGTTGTTAACATGTAGGTTTTATGTCATAGATAAATAAAACATAATTTTCCTGTAAGCTTTTGTGGAAAACTCATTCACATATGCTTTATAAAAATACCCAAATTCTTTCCGTAGAATGGCCTCAGTTCCATATTTAAACTCCAAATTTCAAAAATCTAAATAAAAATTAGCATATCCAGCTTCCTAATTTATTTTCAATTTTTCAGGATAAAAAAGTAAACAACTACAATGAAGAAATTAATGATGCTAAAAATGAGGTTAACATAAATGATTATAAACTACCTGTCATTTTCAAATAGCCACTATTAATTATTAAGTACTTGGGATAAAATAAGACTACACAGCAACATTATATTATTGATAAAGTTCAGTTGTACATTTAAATTCTATTGATATGAAATCTTTTGTTATATATGGTACGCATTATGTTTTTTTTAAACCCAGAACATAGAAAGAATTTGAGCTTTTTGATATCCAATAAGCTCCTGGATTGTAAAATATACAGCTTAAACAATATGGAATGCACTTAAAGCTGGAGTCTTCAAATACATTCCAAAAATTTTTTAAAAGTCATATTTACATTAGGCCTGTTAGGTCCAGGAGGTACTGCATTCATTAAAGTATACATGTTGTCTCCAGAGTTGGTTGAATCTGAAACAAAATATTACTTAATTAACATCTTTCTTTATAATCTACACCCAAGTCATCACAAAGTAGTAACTGAAGAGGCTCTGGACACATATACATATTAATAGCTGCTGCACTTGAAACAGTCATTAGTAATGTTCAGAAATGAACAAATATCTATCTATAAGTCATTTTCTGACCCAGAATCATCATTCTGAGGTCATAAATTAGAAATATTTATCTAATATGTTAGGAGTAATCACTTGAATAATTTAAGTCAAAATAAATGACTTAACAATCTAAAAAGTTACAGTAAAGTTTTTCTTTTTAAAAAATCATGGATATTTTATGACTTCTCTCAATAACATATATATATATAGATATATATATATCTATATATATATAAAATCTCTTAAAATTCAGATTCAGTAGCTTTTCAGTTTTTATTGATTCCTTAGGCTTCTTTATACCAATTTTTTAAAAAAACAGTTTATTTAGCTAGTAATTAGTAAAAGCTGGTGGAATATCTGAATTAATTCTAACAGAGAGTAGAATAAAACTATAAAATTGGATTTAAAAATTCTCTTAATTGAAGTAAAAGCTTCCTCCAGCACAACTTTTGATAACTGTTTTTACTCATTATATTCTTGATTCATTATAATACAAATAACTGTAGTGTATATCAATATAAATATATGTAACATTTTACAATATTTAAAAAAATTTATGTGTCACATCTATTAGCTAACTCTACTTAAGTCTCTAAATATTTATATGTATTTTTATAATGTATAACCTAGAGTATACAGTTGAAAATTTTACATTTAGGAAATATTAATTATTAAACATTTTCTATTTTCCACAATTACAGTTTTCTTAAATACAATGTAATGGCCTCTCTATTTTGAAAAAAGATGTGTTACAAATTTTTTGTACTGATTCAAGGTAGAAGATAAAAATCAATTGCTTTCTCGTGACAATAATTACAGGGTGGGAAATCAGCAATGACTTTTCCTCTTATTTTGTGATTACTTATTAGACATTAATAAGTTTATCAATTTAGTGTGTGCCACTTACACTCTAGGTTAGCTATCATTTATTGGTTGTTTGTAAACAGTGATCCATAAATCTAATATTATCGTTCACTTCTGGATTAATATATCACACCACTAAAAAAATTGATGTGCCCACCTCAGGTTGACCCCTATTTATTAATACTAAATAAAGTCACAATCTACATTTGTGCCCTTAACTATTTTTACATTCTTATGCACTCTGTAGTCCTGTCAACCCAGAGTATTTCTTTCCCACATATGATCAACCTTTTCCATTTCCATGTTTGTTCTTTCTTCCACCAAGCATCTTTTACCCAATTTTCACCTACTGAAATTCTACTCATTATTCAAGGCACATTAAAAATGCTATGAAGCTTTCTTTCTGACATTTCCAAGTGCATGAGTTTCCCCGACCACTGAATTCTGCTTTGCATTATAGTTAGTATTTTATTTGTATTATTCTTCCCTCCTGCTTCCAATTAGGCTATAAGTTCATCAAGAGAAAGAAAGGGACCATGTCAAATTCATGTTGTGTACTTTAGACAATAAATACCTGCTAATTTAACTAACGGAATAAATTCTATACCATAAAAACTTATTTTTCAGAAAATCTTAGATTGGTTTTTAAACATAGAATACCTTTAAATTGTTTTCACCTTTATTAGCCTTACTAATTTTACTTACTAATTTCAGTAATTAATTTGAAAGGAAAATGGGCCATATGTTTTTAATATGGAGAAATAAATAGAAATTTTTTGTTTTTTAAGACCAATCAAGAATATAATTTCATCTGGAAAAAAAACAAACATTGAATGGAATAAAGCTGGTATTTTCTAGGAAATGTCTGAACTTTTATATACAGAGAAATATTTTACAATAAAGTAGATCTTCTGGCATTTAGTTTTTTTTGGGGGGGATGTTGTCTTCATGTTAGAAGAACGACTGTGACAAAGAACAAGTAGATAAAGGAGTACGCAAAAAGTATACAAAGATGTACTGGTGTTAATTTCTGGCTTGAAAGGAAGAAGTGATTGGATTACTTATCACCTGTAAACTCCAGTGTTTCTCCAAAAAATTTCTTTTAGTATTGCAGTGAAGTGTTTATTAATTACATACTACCTTTATAAATAAACTACCAAATAGGAATGGCAAATATAGGCAAGATATTCAATTCACATAATTCTGTCTTCAATGAATTCAGTGTCACTTCAATGAAAATGCTCTGAGGACAGAGATCTATGAAATATTTATGATATATTTCAAAGAGTGGTGGAGCAAAGTAAAATGTTGCATTAATTACCAAATTTATGCTTTTTCTAAAAAGATTTAAAACTTAAAAATTATTATTGGTATAATTAATGATATTTAATTTCAAGCTTCCATATACCTTAGATTTCAACAAACCATTAAGAGCATGACTTTAACAGTAGAAAATAATTAAGAACTCTTTCTAATTATAAAAATTTCCCATCTATTTCATTACCCGAAAGTTATCACTGATAAAGTCTTGGCCTGTATATTTTCTACTTTCTAGATTTCTGTCTTATATATATTTTAAAATAAATTGCAATAATATCGTATTGAATTGTGAACATTTATTCTCCGTGTCATTATAAATCCTTTGATAATAATTTTAATATCCACATTATATTGTGTAAGAATTAATTCATTAATTTCACTAAAATAAGACTTGGTATAAAGGTTGTGTTTATTGTTTCACTATTGACTATAACAAATGAGCATCCCTCTACATAAATCTTGGATTGTGTCTCTAATTGTTTGCAGTAGTAGGATAATGGAGTCCAGAGGTATGAACTTTTTCATGGTTCTTGATACATTTTTCCAGAGCACTTTCCAGGAGGCTGTGCCAATGTAAACTGCCACCATTAGAATTTTCAAGACACAACACATTTAATAGTCTGTATTAAAGTCTCAAAAAGAAAGAAAGATAGGATAAAGATACTTAAAATAATTATATTAAATGATTATAGGAATATTGAAATAATTTAATTTAGAGGATTAAAAGAAAAACATTCCATACTGCATAGGGGATTTATTAGCTAACTAATAAATACTTATAGATATGTAGGGTAAATAATATTGTAAGCATATCTACATCTATCTTTGCAAGATAATAGATTTGCTATGTTAAACCTAATAGATCCATATAGTTCATGTGTTACTCATGCAGAATTTTTCTAAGTTGTGAGATCTGGATCTTTTCTAGTCTCAAGGAATCTCTTAGTCAGATAAATTATTGGGCAATTCATACAGGTCAACACAATTTGCATCCAAAGTATATGTTATGTTTATAACAGGAATTTTCTAAATGCTTAAAGTAATAGGACAATAGTTATTTAAAACACTATTTCTTCCTACTTGCTACCTCTACTTTTGTATCCATCAATAAGACAATGAATACTACTAAGTTTCAGAACAATTTCTCAATTTTTTTACTTGATTTTAATAATCAAATGACAATGTGGCTAGTTTGATTACAATACCTGCTGGACTAGGCATGATGGGTGTTCCTGGTGGCCCTCCACCTCCTGGAGGACCCTAAATAATTACACAAAATTTCAGTAAAAGTAATCCAATTTCTAACATTTCATTAAACAATATTAAGGAAAAACAGAAGAAAAGTTAGACTTATCTGTATAATGATCCAATTTTAAATTAACAGAGGGAACATATTTTGTCCGTAATTTATTTTCTTTAAATGTATAATCATTTCAATCTTATGCAAAACATAAATTAGCTTAAAAATGTTGAGACTGTATTGACAAGTTTCCCAAAACAATGAGCCTGTAACACTGATTTATTATTCATGGCTTAATCACATCAGGTATAAGGAGGTTAAAGAGAAATCATTTCATAGGGCCTTTACAAATCCATAAAACAGAAATAACTCATGTTCATTTGTGATTTAGGTTACTGTAATTTGCTTATATTTTGTATCAGTGGCTTTTATAGAGAACTAAACACCAAAAGATATTTATATATTTAAAAAAATGCATTGATTCTATTTCTTTCTTCTATCAGTATCAATTGCAAAATTTCTGGAGCATTGTACTTCCATCTATCACATCAATTAGAAATGAGAGGCAGTCTTGACTAATGCTGTGGGTTACTAAGGCTGCAGCTACAGAATCACCCTGAAATGGAGTTAGGTAATTCTAACTTTAATTCAGTAATTTCAGGCAATCAAAATGAATAATTCAGACAATGGGCTTTAGAATTTTTCAGATGTACAATAATCAAAATAACTATTAAGTGTCTAAATTTTCACAGCATTTTGAGTGCATATACACAGGCCACTGATTTTTGCAAATGATATATGTATTTTCTATCTAATAAGCAACTTCAATTTTCACTCCAATAAACATCTATGATTTCATAAAACTATAGTCAGGTTTATTCTTAAGGGACTTTAAGAAAAACTAGGTTTTACCAAAATTTTCTTTCATTTTTGTTTCATAGAAAATGTGAAGAAAAAAAAAGACTTTCTTTGTATACCTAAGGGTGCATTGAGCACTGAGTTCACAGGTCCAAAGCAGCGTGTGCTTTTCACTATGTTCATAAAACACTATCTTCATGGAGGTGAAAATGCTCATTGATCTTTAGCACTTACTTTTTCCTACTCCAGTTTGCCACCACCTCTGAAAATTTCTGTAGGAAAGATTTTCCTTTTTACCATTTCATCCTTGCTTTTCTGTTAGGCAGTTCCCCTTAAATATTATAATAAATTATCCTCTATGATGGCCTTCGGGGTGTAGCAAGAATTATAACGTAATGATGGTTAAAAGGTGATTTGTAAATTCAAGAGCTCTTATAAAACCTACTAATTTGACTTCAGGTGTAAATGAATTATTGAAAAAATTTTAATATGTACTAAATAATACGAAAAAGAAGTGTTTTCAGTTGCTAAGAATGAAAAAAATAACTTAAAAAAATCCCCCCAAATTATGCTGCTCTCTGATTCTCTTGGTAGCTGGGTGAATTTAATGTCTTCTCAGACTCTGTGTGTGGCGAGTGGGGAAAGGCGGGTGTAGATTATTCTCCTGAAGAACTGCAAATTCAAGCATATCATTGTGTAACGGGATGGCTTTCTTCATGATTGGACAGAGCGTATTGTACTGGTTTACAGAAACATATGCAGAAATAAGACACAGCACTCAGGCAATCTTGGCCAGATTGATAACTGTTTCACTGATGAACATCAACATATGTATTGAGGGTGGCAGACAAAACAACTCCATACACATCAGATGTTCACTTCTTGGCCAATACACAGGGGCTCTTTTTAACATCTGGACAACTACTTCATTGCCCAAATAAAACGTAACATCAATTCTTATGAATAAACAAACCCAAATGTACTTACTACATAATTCCCAGGAGACGCTGAGGAATATGGTATCTGGAACATGAACAGGACAAAAAAAACAGATATTTTGATTTGTGTAGCAGTATGGAAAATGACCTAAAATGATTCCATTTTCTAACATTCATCAAGCTTTCAAATGTATCACAAAGGATAGTAAAGGATAAAGGCATTTATATCTGTCTGAGTGCTAGAAAACTGAATAAATGCAATTACTAGCTTGAATTTACAAAAAAAAAAAAGTGACTTTAGTAAGAAGAATTTAGGCAGAATTACTGCTTCAAGTTATATTGGTTTTAGGCCAGTTGTACTCACTGCTTGATACTAATGACATTTATTCTGTAATTAGAAAGATATATATTTGTGCAGCTTAAAACCAGAAACCAGAGTTTTTCAAATTAGTAGCCTTACAGATGCAAATTCTAATTTATGTGCATTCTGGGATGTATTTTTTTTTAAAGACAAGTTTCAGCCTAGTAATTCATGCAGTATGGGTCAGTATTTGATATATAGACCTCATCTTTCCTCCTTTAGTTTCTAATTAGCTACAAGAAAATAATGTAACAAATGCAAAAGATTTTGTTAATGTTAAGTCTCCAAAGACTACTAATTTGTGAGGATCAGATACAGGTAACAAATTCCCTTTTTCCCTTCAAATCAAGCTCTTAACCAAGCTCCTTTCTAAAGAATTGAAGGCATTTAGACAACATTGCTATAATATTAAAAAAATAAAAACTGGAAAACAGATATTGAAAATAAACCCTTGAGTGTGGATATGACTAGAGAAAGTTAAATCCAAATATTTTCTCTCTTCACACAAGTTCACTAGCTCACTTGCATGAAGATTCTGCACATCCAGAAGTATTTTAGTCTTACTGTGAAAAAAAGCCAATAAATGACTATCTTCCTGGAGTCAGGCTGCCAGGGCCAGAAGAGGACCTTAAGAGCAGGGAAAAGATGATAGAGCCAGTACCCAAAACCTTCCTTTCACCCCTACACCTTCCATACAATTAAACACAAACATAATATGAAACCATAAAGTAAGCAGGAGGAAGTGCAATGAAGTGATTTTCCATTTGTAAATAATTCTTTGATTGATTGGGGAAATAGTTAATATCATTTGAAAGTTTTCTTCTCATTGTTTGGTGTCCTTGCTTGGCCTTCTGCACAGACCACATGTTCTGGGGCCCGTGGCTGGTCTGCCCTGAGTAACTCAGCACTGAAGACAGCCATTGCCAGAGTTCCAGCATCACTAGTGAAGAGGCTCACTTCTACAATGAGTATGGGCCAATACACATTTACTCAACTGGGGGAACGATACAACTTTGCTCTGTTGGGCCCCCTTTGAGTTCACGATCTACCATCCATCTTCCGCTTATGTTAAACACGCCCTCTCCAAATGACCAACTTCCCTACTGGCGCCAATTGCTATCTCTCTGTAACTTTAGCACTTGGTTCATGTTCATCCGCCTCTCTCTACTGCCTACCATCATTTTTAAGCAACTTCAAGATATGCTCTAACCACCCTTTAGATCTTTGGAATTTACACTTCACTGCCTTTCTTTCTTTTACAATATACACTCCTCTCTTCCATTTATGAGTATGACCACATCCTGAACTCTTTACAGGGAGATGTAAACAACTCCCTTGCCTGACATCTCTCTTATCCCTCATGACACTTGCAAAAATTATTTTAGATTTCACCCAGAATCTTCTCCCATCACAATTCTTCCATGTTTACTAAATCCATTATTTATCTACAGGTTTCCTACTAAATTGCCTCTTCCCCTTCCCATACCACTCTCAGAATTTTATTTCTCTAGTATCTTAAATTCATTATCTTAAAGCCTGCTTTATTGATTTCTGCCTCCTCAATCACTCTCTAGCTACCTTTTCTCTTTTAAAGCAGGAATTTCCTGGAGAGAAACAAAAAACAAGGTTGACAAGGTCCAAAATATAATGTTCTCCAGTCAACCTGGTAGCATTTTGGCTCAGCCTTTATGGAAGCCCTGAAACATTCTAGTAGTGTGCCGGTAAATCCAGCAAACTCAGGGGGAAAAGCCCAGTTTATAGCCAATTTCTATGGTGTAAATATTCCCACACAGCAGATTTCAAGCTACCAATGATTTAACAATCAGCTCACAGATTCCTCAATATTTAACAACTGACTTTCATGAGCTGGCTCTCATGATGATTATACCACAATGAGTTTGTACTTTGCCCTTTTGTCATACATTAAAGATATCAAATTATTGCTATGCCTTCATCTTCAGCTCGATACTCCATTATTTATAAATTTAAATGTTTACCCATTCATCTCAGGTAGAAGAAAAAAATCTTTCTGTTTATTTCTAAAGCTAGCCCTTCCCGATCATCCCATTTTTCCTAAGTTCTTGCTCCTTTTATATTTTCACTTTCTCCCTCTTGATGGCTCCTTCAAACACAGTTAAAAATAACAAACATTTTAAATTACTTAAAACATTTATCTCAGTAGACATTGAGGCAGATGTGCTGAACAGAAATTTAGAAATATAGGTCTAGGACTTATTAGCGGTCAGGACTAGAGATACAATTTCAGTTGAATACACTTCCATTTTGTGCTGAGCAAAGTACTTGATCTAGGATTCAATGAGATTTTGTGACAGTTTAAGCCACATGAAAACATTAAAATGAAAAAAAAAAATTCCAGGATTGGAATTAGAGAATATTACTGGTTGAGAAAGGGTAGACAGTGTGACTGGAGTAAAGTCAGGAGAAAACATCCTATAAAAATCAAGCAAGTCAGACTTTTAAGAAGCAGGACGTAGGTGCAGTTTGGCTAGGAAATGCCTAAACTGGGCTTATTCTTCAGATCTGTCAGACTTAAGCCTTTCAACCTTTCTGTGACACATATAAGAATAAATAATAAAAAGGAATACAAATATGAAAAAATAAAGAAACATTATTAAAATGAAGAAAATCAACAAGACATTTAAAACAAAACCAAGGTGACAAATATTTCAGAGGTCACGTATGATGAGGACAGAAAATAAGTCACTGTGTTTGGTTGGTAAGTAGAAGGTCACTAGTAATCTTCCGAATAGGAATTTCATAGGAAATGAAACTGTTGAGAAGTCAGTTCAATAAACCTTGGTTCATTACCTATGTTTCAGGCATTGCGCCACTACAGATAGTAATGAAAAAGATAGGAAGGTTAAGGGATTCATTGTCCAGTAGAATGGTGGTGAGGGAATGAAAGTGTGCGAGATATGGGATGCTGTTTTGAGACTGATGAAGGGTGGAAAGTAGTTTTTTTTTTTTTAATCAGTCTCCCCTCATCTCTAGAGGAGTGGAAGACTAGGGTTTAAGGTTGTCTTAGCATTTTGTTCGTTGGCATACTGTTAGAGGAACATTCCAGTCAATGGAAAGGTACAGACTGAAGACTGGTTTGGAAGAATGAACGAGCAAGATATGAAAAGAAGCAACAAGAGGTAAGGTAGAGAGAATAGATAAAAGGGTTAGCACTGAAAAGAAAGAACATTTCCTTTTCTGAGATTAGAGGAAAGGAAGATGACTGAAGGTCTCACAATACTGGAGGTGAAGGGTAGACTCTGAAGATATTTGAATCTAATGGTCTTTTTTTTTCTCTGTAAAATGTAAAGCCATTTTAGCTGATAGAGAAGAGGCCAAAGATAATGGGAGCAGGAAGGGTAGATGACTAAAGAAAAGTAAAAAAAATAGATTTAAATTACAACATAATGTGTTAAGTATAATTACAGAAAAAGGCATTTAGGCATTGTTGAAGAATTGAAGGTGGTATTCTACAAGTACTTCAAATTTAACATTCCAAAACCAAAACTCACTGTCTACCTGCTTCTAAACCTGCTTCTTCTTCTATGTTCCTACTCAGTTTGTATTATTCCTAGTCTCCCTGATACCTGGATTCAAACATTTGAAATCACCCTCAACTTTTTCCTTTTCTTTATCCCCAAATCCAACAGGTCACCAAGTGTTTTAGATTCTATTTGTGAAATGTATCTGCACCATTCCTTTTACCACCACTGTACATCAGGCTCTGATAACAGTTTATAAGGCCTATAACTATAATCACCTAATTTTGTTTCACTACTGTATCCATTTAAATACAATCTTTCTAAAGGACAACTGAGAACCCCCTTCTGCACAGATGATACATTCCAGATTTCTCAACAGTCAAAGCCCTGTACACATCATATTCACTTTTACTTCGTTCAGCTTTATTGCCCTTTAAGCCAAAATCCCAAGTAATTCCCAAACAATCTATCCTCCCTAAAACTCTAATAATTTTTCATCGAGCTTTCCTGCATCTCCCCTTCTCTTTATTTTTGTGCAAGCTTTTCTCCAACTCTAGTGTCCAGTTTCTTCCCAATGCAGTTAATCTCCCCCTCCCTTTCCCCTCATATTCTATACAAAATATCCATTAACATGAAATGAAAGATGAAAATGCAGATGTAGAAGATAAGAAAGATCAGAGAGCTACAGATTAGAATCATAGAACTAGAAGAATCTTTTATTTATCCAATGAGAAAATGAAGGGCCATATATATTGTGTGGTTAAGTTAGACAGAAAATTCAAGAGCTTTGATGACAATCCAAATATTCTGAAATATTCTGACTTCTAATGTACAGGACTGTGTTGCTGGGGGAAGCGCAGAGTAACTAGAGGTTTTTGGCTTTGTTTTTTTAAAATGATTACGAGAACTAATATTTTACCTAAGTAAAATACTCTTTCTTCAACTGTGAAGTTTAAAACTACTTCATAAGCATAGGTTTACTGGAAATCAGGGCTGGTAACATCAAGACATTATCTGTGTCCCTG
Organism: Rhinolophus sinicus; assembly: GCF_036562045.2. Taxonomy (NCBI): domain Eukaryota; kingdom Metazoa; phylum Chordata; class Mammalia; order Chiroptera; family Rhinolophidae; genus Rhinolophus; species Rhinolophus sinicus. The sequence continues at coordinate 147,342,778 of NC_133753.1, read as the reverse complement.
TAAAGTTGGAAATGTTCTATTATCTTTTAATGTGTCTTTTTTTTTTTTTTTTAATGAGAATCTATTTGTATAGAGCAGAGACTATTTGGAGTAAGATATTTGTATTCGCTTAGGTGTAATCACTGTAACAGATGCTCATTTTTTTCCTTAAAGGAGTTTCATCTTTCTTTTTGCTGTCAAGCTGGTGAGCTGATAAATACAATACCATGCTGAACATTTGTCGTTTTTGCTTATCCTTTCTTCTGTTAACAATTCTTTGATTTTTCTTTTTTTTGGTGAACCATACCTCTCTTACTTTTTCCATGTGGCTTGGTGGGGCTCAGAGAGTGGGCATGTGACCTTGGTCTGGCCAAAAGAACACTATATTCTCTGGTCTTGGTTCATGAATGATCAAGCTAAACAAATCCAGTGCAGATAGTAATCCCCACTACCTGTGCTTAACTAATACTGAGTTCTGCTCTTTTGTGTTCAACTGGGAGCTGTGAGGATATAAATCTGAGCTTCAGGTAGCCTTCCTGCTTTGACAAGGGGTACAAAGGTAAACAATGAATAGAGTCTTGATGACATTATTTGAACCCTTGGAACTAAAAGCGCTGGAAAGCAAATTTATATATAGACTTTTTAGATATTATGATCCAGTAATATTCTTCTTTAATATGAGCCTAGTTTGGATGTTTTTCTGTACTTTCTAATTAAAAGTGCCCCCAGACAAAGATAATTAGGATATTTTGATAAAAGTGCTTGCTACTTAGTGATTAGACCTTGTCGAATACTATACCCAAGTGCACAGTTCCTTGTGAAAAATATAACAAAGGAAAAATAGTTGGTGGATTTGTAAATAAACTTCCAAATAAGAATGAGGTCAATACTACAATGCTCAGATTGAAGGATGTTAAAAAGTAAAATCATATTTTTATTTTGAAGTAAATACATGAATTTGTCCTTAAAATGTTTTTCCTACTGCCATGTAAAAGGGTGCCAACAACACTTTCACATGACAAAACTCTGGATAAAGATTAAGGAAATAAATACGTTGTGGATAATGGTAGGCAGATTTTTCACTTTCAGAGAAGTGAGTTACAAACACAGAAAGCAGAAAGTCTAGAATGAACTCTTGTGTTGGACTGAAACTGAAGCGTCAGTGTGCAGTCATGATTTTAACACATATAGATAGAGAAAGATATAGATGTGTGTGGGTGTACATATGTACTTACACATACATCTATATCCCAGTACTGTTGGTTTAGAAGGTCTAGAAGCTGTATTCCTCTGATGGATTCTAAACACCATCCTCCATTAAAAGGAACCAGCTCTCCTCAATGAAACGGCTGTATCCAGGGCTATGGATGGGAAAATATAAGATAATTCAAAGTGCTTAAAGGATAAGGGGGACATGTCAAAAGGACAAGTGATGCAGCTTGAAGAGGTTCCTACTGGCCAAATTTGGAATGATTTTAGCATCAGAAAGCCTATTGAATAAAATAAGAATCCACAAGTACATGTGAAACACATGAATGAATGAGAGAATGAAAGAAAGAAAAAATGAAGAAGAAAGAAAAACTCTTTGTTATGGTAGAATGTGAACTAATAAATGGTGAAGGAAATACAGAATTAGAAAATAGCTATTTGGCAACCAACATATTAAAACGATTCAGGTAATAATTATCAACGGATGCCAAAAGTAGCAGATGAAAATATGAAAAGGAAGAGGATACTTATTGCAGTTTGAAATCACGTGTCTGCAAGTTAATAATTACAAAGAGAAAAAAGCAATTTTACAGTGGAGAAACTTGACAAGCACCACCTGAACTAAGTAATCAAAGTTAACATTACAAGTAATGGGACAAATCACCATTAAACGCCTCCTGAAATGATGCACTGAGAAAAACCCCAAATTACTTCTGTGGTCTTCCTGCCAAAAATGCATAGCCTGAATCTAATCATGAGGAAACATCAGACAAAATAAAATTATGAGGTATTCTACAAAATAACTGGCTTGCAGTCAACAAAACTGCCAGATTAATAGAGACAAAGAAAAGTTGAGGAACAGTTCCAGATTAAAAGAGACAAAGAGACAAGACAGATGAATGTGACAAGTGACTTTGGATTTTCTTTTGTTACAAAGGACATTTTTGGTACTACTGGTGAGATCTGAATAAGGTCTGCAGACTAGAACATAGTATTATATCTATGTTAATTTTCTTATTTTGATTCTTATATTGTGGTTATGAAAGATAATGTGTTTGTTTTTAGGAAAGACACACTGAAGAGTTCAGGATAAAGGATCATCATATCTACAACTTAAACACAACTCAAATAGTCCAAGAAAAATATGGATATGCAGAGAGAGGAAATTCTAAGGCAAACGTAAACTTTAAACACTTAAAATCTGGGTAAAGGGTATGTGGGAATCCTTTGTAATATTCTTGCAACTTTTCCATAAATCTGAAGTGACTTCAATACAAACATTTAAAAGATAAAAAACATCACGTGAAACATATTTGAAAACAGCAAAAACAAAACAAATAACCAATTTAATAGGGTGCCCTGTGGACCCAGAGACTTACAGTATTAATATAAAATGAAACATGCTTCTAATTTTAAATTAGACAAGTAATCTAAGGAACTTGGAATTCCAAATAATACAGATGAGTTGTCACTGAAGTATAATCAATGGTATTCAGGGGGGAAAATCCTCTTTAATACTTTTTGCTTGATTTCATGCAAACCCTATGTTTTTACTAGAAAGTCATCAGTTTTCTATGATTTTCTTTTTCTTGTTCTCACAATAAATCTTTCTCAGAGGAATGCTTTTCCTTCCTGTGCTCAGGGTGATGACCCCTTTCTCTTTCTGAAGAGAAAACTGTACCCCTTCCCCCACTTCTTTCCCTATTTACTTTCTTTGAGTGAGGGACGATGTACCCACATATGATACATATTAACAGAATGGTTGCTTTCAACTCCATTACTTGCCCACATGTGTGCTGGTCAAATGCCCATTTCAGATTGACCAGTGGACAGCAGTTAAACATGCACAGCTACTACTGTAATTCCTAGTGTTTTTCAAGGTGTAAAATAATGCAGAACTGCTGACCTGATGCAGTACATTATCCTACCCACAGTGCTCGGCTCTATGAAAAATCCTGAAGAGAGGGAGTACCCAAAACTAAAAATCATCAGAATGCAAAACTCTCCTCATCTCCGCCTCCAATACTCCTATTTGAATAGTATACCCACTAGGTACACGCACCATCTTCAATATCAAGTCCTGCCCACCTTCCTAAGTGGGTTTTGGGGGAGAGTCTGCAGATGAGTGCATAAAAGGAGGTAGTGCTGGGGGTGGGCAGTGATGGGTGTGCAATGCACCCCGGCTACCTGGAATGTGCAGTAGCAGGGTGGCTGGCTGAGGCGACAGTGAGAAAGGAGGGAAGAGTTCTTGCTTCCAGTGGGAAGGCTTACATAGCTACGGTGGGCCATCGATTGTGCTTTTTAATTCGGTTTAATCAGTCATGCAGATAATACAAATTCCTTCCATATTCTGGCAATAGATTGTCAGAGTTTTCAGTGTTATAAAAAATGTTTTTTTCTGTATCTTTATGGATACTTTAATAGGGAGTTGAAAGAAATGTATTTTGAGCTGCTAGGCAGATGCCATTGTAAAGTGAAATCTTGAATGAATTGGAAAGGCATATATAGCAAGAAGCAAATAGAAATGTGAACTCTTCAAAAGCATATAAGCAAACTAAAAGAATTTTGGAGGAATAAAGATATTCACAGTATAAAATAATCTGACAAAACAGTATCTTAGAAATATCTGTGGGGATTAAATAGTACATTGAAGACCCAAATAGAAACAACATCATCTCTCCACCTCAAGTAACTTTATTAAATTAGCAAATGTCATAGCTATTGAAACTAATATAAATTATTTTTTCCTTTTTAAAAATACGACAATTACTTAACTGAGAAGAAAGTGATTTCTGCTTTAGAATAGCAATGGATTTAGGATGATTCTTACTATACCAAACACACTTCACTTTAAATTTTCTTGAAGTTTAAATTAACCTTAAACATTGGATCAGTTTCATGTTTATTTAGCATTAAGGCCACTGCTAGCCAATGAAGGTACCTGTGTGTATATTAGCAAAGGGCATCCCTTCTGGGAAGATATTCATAGACTTCACGGGTGGAACACAAGGTGTATTTTAGCTCCCTACTGTCTCCTTTGACTCAGGCACCTTTGTGCAGTGCACACACTACACATATGTACACAGCAGACCTCTCTCACATACTGAAGAACTCAAGATTTCAAAGTCAAGAAGGAAAATCATCTCCATGATCATTAAAGAAAATCATTAATCTTAACACTGTAAGCTTAATTTTTAACCTGTGCATATATTTATGTGACGTTATTAAAGGAGAAAAATATTTGTGTAGTGAAACCACTGCCACAAAACATTTAAGGAAAATTCCCAGGATGTCACCAACATAGATAAATATGTAAGGAGGGTGATTTAGCTCATAGGCACAAGGCAAATATACACTTGCTTTCTGGGGCAGCGAGAGAAAACCTAGGTGTCACTAGTACAGAAAATATAATCATAATAACCTCAATTGTTATCTGGCAACTTAGCAATGATTGTAGCTATCATGGCAGATAAATCATTTTATACTAAATAAATTCTGTGATAAATATGGGCTACTATAGTATGCTTAAATCATACTTCCGTCTTTATTTTTGAAAGTCTGTTAATCTACACAGAGCACAGTGTACATTAGACATTGAAGTGAAAAATACATAATTTCAAAAATTATGCATATTTAAAAACACTTTTTTTTGAATGATTACTTTTTCAAAAAGGTTAATATAACCGACTTAGAAGCTTTCAAAAGCAGCAGATTTTTGTTGTTGTTAAATGCTATAAGGTACAAAGAAAATTAAAAAAAAAACAACTTATACTCACTGAATTGGCATTTGTTGGGTTTGGCCAAGGTCTTCCACCACCTGGACCCCTACAAGACAATATAACAAATGCCATTTTAACCTATGCTTTGAGCATTTCAAAATAAACAATAACAGATCATATAATATTAACATAATTCAGTTACCATGCAGTTTTAGTTCAACAATGAAATTATACTGTTTATACTTATTTTTTACAGTTTTATTTCTTGAATCAAAAAATTTTTAGAATTTCACAAAGCAGTTTTCTTTCCCAATCAAACTACTTTTAGTAAGCCCAGTTTTAATTTAATAGTAAGTTCAGTTATTGTAATAACCACTAAAAGTAGTATTCACCTATAGAAGTAAATACATACATATACGTAAATCATTATGAAAACACACTTTTGGGGTAAAAAGTACTTATAAAGCAAATACTGTAAACTGTAATCTTGTGGCATCAATATAAGTGCCACCTCTATCTCATTCAAAATGAAAATGAAATTACTTATATCAATATATAAAAAATGAGTGCACTTTTAAAGATGCAAATAAATTAATGTACATAAAAGGTGTCTAAGTTTGCCTCCCTTTCAAAAACTTAAAGACTATCACATATTACATTATACATTTATATATCAATCTGTCTTTCAGATTGCCAATTAGGTTACTATTAAACAAGGGAATCAATTTTCTTGTTTTAATAATTGTAGTTCAATACAGTGGCCAGAGTAAATCTTGGGAAAAATGGGAGGTAAGCTATGCCAATGTATGTCAATATATTACTTCATTTTAGGGTGAAGGAGAATGATTTGTATTCCATAGCTTAAAAAGACATAAACCTTTTAAAACAAAATTAACACCTAATTAAGTAAAAAAGATCTCTTGTTCTCATGTTTTAATATTAAATATACCTGAATAAATACTGCCTGATAAAAAGCAGACTACTGTCAGCCAATCCTCTGTAATGAGAGTCACTCAAAATCCTCCTTCCCCTAATTGCAGTGAAAAAACAGTGAAAATTTTTAACTGAAAAAAACATGTCCCTTGATTCTTATTCTAGGGACCTTAAACCTCAAGTTTTAAAGGTCATCCAGAGGCTGTCCAAGTTAGCTGTATTTCCCATGCTTGCTTACAATATTTAGAACTGTTTTTAATTTCATTTTGGGATTCCCCAGCAGGGAAACGCATGGAAGGTCTGTCCTTGGGCTCTGTTAGGATGCCCAAGTACAATTTTTCCTAATTTTGTTTAAGAAAGAGAAGGGGGAAAATATGATGCCAGAGGGGACTGGGTTGAAATATTGTGCACAGCGAGAAGGTGAGGGGCACTTGGATTGTCTCTGGAAACTTTTGTTTGTGTAAGATGGTGATGATGATGGTGATGATGGTGATGTTGATGATGATGATGATGATTTTGCAATTAGTTACTAGAATACTTTAGAAAGATGATTTTATAAATAAGATTCAATGTCCTAATAAACAGAATTGAGGTAAAATAGGATATTTGTTGATCAGGTAAAATATTTGATATCTTTGATGTTAACCCACATGATTTCTTTGATGTTAAGTAAAACAGTTAAGAAATTGAGAAATATTTATTTTAAAACAACATAAAAATATACTATACCCAAATCACGACAAACGTTTGTATAAAATGATGTTATATAATGATCTCACAATTTTGAAATATCTTTATATAAGTACTGTGTGAATAAGATACACTAAAAATAATAAAATATTTAGTTGTTATTTTAAATTTGTTTAACGTTAAATTAACATGCTAAATTAAATGTTAAAATAAACATTTTACTTAATTAAATAAATAAATAACAATTAAATGAACATTAAATTAAATGTTAAATTTATTTTAAGTAACATATAAAACACCTTTTATGCATTTCAATTATTTGACAAATACTAATTGAACCTCAGCACATTCTGTACTTCATATTAACTTGCATTTTAATATAATAGGTTAGGTACTCACATGGATACGCTAAATTTTCCCAAACATTACCATTATGTTTGAAAAGGTTTTAAATCTCACAAAAAGTGCTAAGTAAAGTAGGGGTGAGAGTAGTGAGTAGTTCTAACAGAACAACCACTTAAGCTCAGTAATTCCCACTACTTTTGAGGGCCATCAGTATTATTATGAAAGTAATCTACAAACTATAACATGGGCATTATTTCAAATGAAAATTTCTATATAAGTGTAGTTTGAAGTAGAATAAGGTTAGCCTCGTTTAAAAAGAAAAAGAAAAATGGAATTTAAATTATAAAATCAAAGCAACCATGATTACCATAGAGAAAAACCCTCTTTTCTTCTGTAATCCACAGTCATTTTATTTCAAGACAATAACTACACAAACTTTATAATTCTATAGAATATGTTCTAGAACGAGGTCTAGATCCTTTGAAATCCTTTGTCCTCTTAAGTTTATACAAATTTCAAGGGATACAAGTTGCATTAGAAGGGCTTGAACGCTGAATCCTAAATTCTTTGGAAAATAGTAAAAATGTAGTTAATTTAAAAATGCAGTTTCCTTTTAAAAATAATCTCTAATGCATTTGAAATCATTTACATTGTGGCTGCTGTTTGTAAATTTTCCTCTGAATTACTGAAATTGATATTAAGCTTTGACTCCTAAAGATATAATACTAATTACAGGAAGAATAAAAGTATGCTATCATTTAATTTTAGATGATATTAAGTATAATTTATCTTGCCTAAAGCATGAAAATGTAAAAATTATATCAGATTAACCATTTGTTTTGGAGGCGACCAATATTTTTTTAACAAAAAAATTATTAAAATTTTGTTCCAAATGGCTTATTCTTCAATAAAGAGATAAAGTTGGTAGTTAGAATACAGTATTTAATTACTTTAGTGACCAGGGTTTGGTATTTTTCATTGTCATTATGCTTTCATGGCAAATAAGAAAAAGTGATAAGCTAAAGAAAACTCATCCAGATATTGGTTCTCTGGTAGGCTGCTCCTGACCCAGCACACAAATACCTTAGACTGTTAAAAAAACATAGCTTAAGGTACCACTATTATAATGCCTTTTCCTTTCATTTTGAAGTTACTAAACAAGTGAAAAGTGACATGAAGAAAGAGCTCAAATATCAGTTAGAAATACTTGTTTGTCATAACACAGTAAGATTTACTTTGTTTTAAAGATAATAAATTATGAAGTGAATTTCAATAAAGTTTACTCTACTGAGTACAATGGAGATAATAATACGTGTTTTTATTTTTTTGTCTCTTTAAATTCACTTTTGCTTTGTTGTGGCAATTATCAGTACAAGAATTATTCTCTCTGGTTAATTCCATACATCAAAACTTACCCTGCCAGAGGGAAGTATATACAAATTTAAATACGTAAGTATTTATATTTTCATTGTCCTTGAAGGAATCCTAATCTATATAAAAGTGAAAATGATATAAGACCCCAAATAAAAGTCAACAGTAACAAATAATTAAAATCTGAGACTGTAAGGCTTAAAGGTTCTTTAAAAACCAGAAACTATATAAGTAGTAAAATATTATATAATAAATACATTTTAATAAAATACATTTATCTGGGTATATTTAAATGAGAATCCGAAATTCAAATAAATATAATCATATTAAAATTTTCAGCCCCATTTTTAGTCTCCATAGTCTAGGGAATTAAATGTACCTATATGTATGTAAGAAAGGAAGTAGACCAATTAAAGCTGCTACTCAAGTCTCATGATTTGATATATACTCTAATTATAAAGAGTAATATACAAAGTGATTCTTAATATTTAATGATAATTATGGACTGATCATAGTATTAAAAATGTACACTCCTTGCATTTATACATACTATTCAAAATTATATTCCTTAAAAGCTATGGCATTTTAAAGTCAGAATCTCAAGTACGTAAATTTTATATATATCTAAATCCTATTGGTAAGAGTTTCAGTTTTTGATATAAGCACAAAATATCACTCACAGCTTTTTGTATAAACCGTTAATAAAGGCTGAGCCTTTGAGGAATTTAAGAAGTCAGGCTTCATGTCTATCCATTTTTACTTTAAAAGTGAAAAAGACGTGATAGGAAAATTTGACCTACTTTTTCCCCATGTTCTGTTAGTTTTAAGTCTGACTGATACCCACCTATTAACCTATTTTCTATTTTAGGCAAAATTGCTTTCCATGAAAATGGTTTCAGAAACTTAAAAAAAACCCCTGTGTACATCCATAGAGCATATCTCACAGTACATCTTCAATGCCATTAAATGATGGCGAGTTGTTTAATTTGACATGTAAACTTACCAAAACATGGACTGAGGGAAAATACATTAAAGGAGACTACCCACAAACCTATAGGAAACATTTTCATCATTTCTGGTCAGCTTTCTTTAAGCCACATCATGGAACGGATCCTCTAGTGAATTAATCAGTCACTACAAGCACCCGGTGTATATGGCACTTTGAGGGCAAATTAAATAATAAAAAATAAATAAAAATTCCTTTAACAGACTGCATTGTATCGGCTGATAGAAACAATCTACTCACTTTGGGCTTGAAAGGCTTTTCAGAAAAAACAAAACAAAACTGTTAGTTTACTCCTCATCTAAGTACACCTTGAAGTTTTAAAAGGAAATTTATCCTTTACCATAGGAAGTTCTTTAATATAGAAGATACTCCCAGAGAGAATTCTTCCTGTGTTGAGAGTGGCCCCAACAAAGCAAAAGTAAACACATATATATTAATAAGAGTTACAAACTCCACTCTTAAGAATCACTGTGTGTCTGTTAAAATGAAGTTACCAATATTCAATTGTTCACGGCTGTAGAGTTAAGCCACTGTGCTGGTGTCAGCATCTCTTCACACTTTTGTATAGACTACATGGAGACTACGTACTTATTTATAAAAGACTCATTTTCATCATAATTAAATAAAATACGAAAATCAAAAGGAAACAGACTAAAAGTTGGCATTTATGGCACCTGAAAATGGAAAAAATAATTAAAGGTTGCAATTTAAGGAAGAAAAGCATAGAGAATATCTTCCGAAAATTGAAGCAAACACTACAGTTCATGTTTAGCCCATTTTTATGCTACACAACATTGAGGAGCTCAAACTGTTTTACAACTTAGTGTTACTTCTGAAGACCAAAAAATAGTCCTATTTTACTAAACAGGATAATATAGCATTTTGCTTACATGTTCATTCCAGGCATTCCAGGGCCACCTAAAGCATTCAGTGGGGGTCTCATTGCACCTCCATAGTTCTGTAATGATAACCAAGGGTCAGACTACCACAAAACAAAAAAACAAAACCAAAGAGGAGGGGGGAAAGAAAGGAGAGCAGGTTAATGATTTCCCTACATAACTCCTGATGGATAAGGCCTGTGCAATTCATTCTCTGAAGGGTCCACTCTTGTACTTTTGCTTCTATTTTAACAATTACTTTGGTTGCGTCTTTTAAAAACTATGTGAATATGTAAGATCACTGGAGCATGTTAAGTGATTAAGGTATAGTTGCAGTAACAATATTTAATATATTTTTATTAATTTCCTAATATCTGTACAACAGTGAACTTTAAAAAATAAAACATTTCACAAATCCAAAACTGTTTTTAAAGAAAAGACTTAGTCAACATGTTTAAAATTGTCAGACCCAGAATGATTATATAGTCTAAAAAAAACCCCATGTGAACCCAACATAAGATACAACCTTCTGTTCATAAAATAATATATCCAACACAGAAATGCACTTATACAAATGTACAAAAATATATGAAAACTAAAGTACACTCAGAATATGTATGCATGAATTATATGACTCAAGAGGTTTCTGTGAATAACTATTATGTGCATTCAAATGATAAAAATATTTTAATGTTTTAACATGCATATCACATTAGCTTACTTTAGCTTCCATAAGGGTCAAAAGACTAAATTTGACATTAGCATGTTGATATATTTTGTCACTATCAATCACTTTTATGCTTGGCTTCAACTCTTCTGCCTACTCTTTTTCAGTTTCCTTTGCTGGCTCCTTTTATTTTGCTAACTCTTTAAATGTTGCTTTCCCCCATGTTCCAACCACAGCATTCTTTGAATCTTCTAAGAATAATAATTCTTATTATTTCAATAAACACATATTTATGGGTTATTTTATCTCTTACCATTAGTTTAACAACTATATGTTAGGCATCCCAAATCTTTTATATTTTGTCATGATAGATTTCCCAAGCTCCTAGAAAACTCATATGTTGAAATTAACATGAGTTGTTTTCATCTGGATACCACTTCACGCTCAACATAACTAAAAGTCAACTGAATATTATCTTCTCATGACTGTTTTTTTATACTGCCTTCCTCAGTCAGTTCTGTGGCATCACATCCACACAAAAGTCCAGGCTAAGAACTTTCAGGAGTTTTGATGTCTCCTCCTTGTCTTTCAATTCCTGTATCTAGTTAGTTACCACAAAGACTTATCTGTGAAATAGCTCTAGAGATAGAGCTCTCCTTCATATCACTGATCTTTGTCATTTACTGAAACTACTGTACTGTCTTAACTGGTCTCTCTGACTCAGCCTGTCCCCTCTCCAACTATTCTCTATACTGCCTCCAGATCTACGTTTCTAAAACTGAGTCCTCTTTATGTCACTTAAAAGCCACGATGACCCACACTGCCTATCAAATGAAGACTAGACTGCTCAGCATAGCTCAGTGTGGTTAGTCACAGTCAGCCCGGCCTGTTTCCTGCCCGTTTCCCATAATTCTTACCTTCTTCCCTATCTCCCAACTACATCCTGCAGCCTACTCAATGTCCTGTGATTCAGAAACAAGCAATACACATTTACACTCATACTAACTCATCTGTGGTGGCCGTCTGTGTAGTAGGTGCTAAGATGACAAGGAAATATTTAATGAGAGAAAAGTCTGTTAACTGCAGAGAGTAAGCCACCGTTTATAAATAAATTACCTAGCTACATGTTAGTCTCATTGTTTATTTCTTTTACTTTCAGGAAATCCTATTTTAACATCCAAATTTTGTGTGCTATAGGATAGTGGAAGGTTTCTATCCACACTTGAGTCATTGTTAAAAGTAGAGCTATATCCCTGAATCTTGGGATTAAGCACAGTGGTGGCAGCAGCAGTATTAACAAGGAGTCTCTGAGAAGCAAGTCTTTGGGAACAAAAACTGAATGGAAAAGTATAATAGAAATGCATCATAATGAAAGTCTCCCCCGCAGTTTGGGTCGTAGAAGATCTGTGTTTTATTTTATCAAGTAAAACTTTAATTTTCCTGATAGCCCTGGACATAGAAAGACATTGGTTTGAATCTCTGTGGCCACCGTCCCATTTCCTCTGCGCCTCTTTCTGTATGTGTGATCCTGGGCCAGTGATTCTCCCAATGATCTGCTCAACCTTAATTTTCTTATCTGCAATGTGACAATGTCATTTCCCTTTTAAGCTTGTTGGAGGATAAAATAAAATCACATAAAACTCCTATCATAGTGCTCAGTGCATTAAAAATATGATACCTGGTGCTCGAAAATTATAGCTGCTAACTCTTTCTTGTCACCCTTAATAAGGGACTAACTTTAAACAAGTTCTCTTCTCATCAGCTTCCCTTGAGCTCTCAACCCTAACAGAATTACTTTGCTGGTTTATGTAATGACTCCCTGACATTGTATGCATATTTCTTTTCTAGATTTTTTTTCTACTGCATAACAGTTTTTTTATGTATCTGCATCTCGTGCTAAACAACAAGTAACTTGAAGGCAGAGTCTGTTTTACTCGTCTTTGTATACCTGGTGCTCAATTATCACAGGAAATGTGTAAGAAATTATCTAATACATAATATAATAGATTTACAAAATATTTTCATTTTGTAAATAATATGAAGCAAAAGGGAAACAGAAAGATAAGAAACAATAACAACTAGCTTTCCAAGTGCTATCAACAAAGGCAGAATAGAAAGAGCTAATTTAGAATCACTGAATTTTAAAGCTGATGGCAGCTATACAATTCCATCTGGTTTAATCTCTCTCCCAATGCAATGTTCCTGACAAAATGGTTGTTCAGACTCTGCTTTGAAAATTTATAAAGGGTTTTCCATGATTGGGCAGTTTAATTTCTGGAAAGTTCTTTCTTATACTGAACTGAATTCTACCTCCTATCTTAGATTTGAAAATACAGAAATCAGTTTATTCTCTCTTTACATGAGAGCCCATCACGTATTTCCATCTCATTATTTCTCCACGTCAAGTATCTGACTTGGAAATCATAGTATATTTTTATTTGTGTACAACTCATAAATCCTTTAGATTTCTAGAGGAACTAGAACTAGTAGGGTGGTCTTGATGAATCTTTCTGTTAATCATATGGCACCTGCTGAACATAAGAACACGGGCAATCTAAGTATATCTTAGCACAAAAGCAAGTAGAAAAATGACTTCAAATTTGGTATGAGGGAAGACATTTTTCTTGACTAAATAGATAATTTTGCTTTTCTATTGAAAGGATACTGATATCAATTTTTAAAAATCATGTATTACCTCTGAACTTAGATGTAAAATATATTAAAGGGTGGGAAAAATATGCTAGGATATGGAGCAAACTTGTATTTCTTCATCCACGTGGTATTTATTAATCACGTTTACTATGTTTGAGGCGTACACGTTTACTATGTGTACTTTTTCTAAATTGGCATTACCTAAGAATCATTAGACAATATATATTTCTTTGTTCTGGTAATTCAATTGTCCCAAAAGATAACTCTGTTACCCTCTTTTCCACACTGACCTTAAGCTCCAAAAATAATGAAAATAATATCTATGGTAAGAATGAGACGTGTGTTTTGTGCATAAAGCTAATGACAAGATTCCAGAGACTGTTTCTGTAATTCTAGTACAAAAGAGCAGATGCATTCTGCTTTTGGATGGCATCTGTATGATTGATTTTCCTTTGACTTTGATGATCTGACATACATTTATATAGTGCATTTTTTTAATGTAACATGATATCGCTGAAAAATTTGGTTATATGTGCTTCATGTTTCAATATAGTTGATATATACATATATGTGTGTGTGTGTGTGTATATATATATATATATATATATATATATATATATATATATAATTGCATGTTGTTGGTTAGAAACTCTAAGGTCTAAGTTACATTATCTGGGTATTAGATTCTTAATTCTCTGATTCCTTTGGGTACACAGCAAAATATTAATTCAATTTTTACAAAGTAGATACATGAAACAAACTCCTAAAATGCTCACTTACAATGCTCTCCTTGGAAAGGACAAAGAAAATAAATTAATTCATTCTTTTAACCAGTGTTATGACCTGCTAACCTCTGACCCATGAGGTAGAAACTTTTAATTCTGGATTTCGGGTTAGTTTATTTGAAATATAACATTATAAAATTGATTTCTACCCCATGCAGTTTTCTCAAGAGACACACAAAAAATATTTTAGCTGAAATAAGTGATATCTGGAGACAGCATATTTAAAAAATGTCACCAACAGCTAGAATAGGTTCAACCTTAGTATATACTTCTGGGAAATATTGATAGAGAAGTAGGCTAATATAGATATAAACTGATAGCATTATGCTTGCTTAGTGAGACCCATTTTAATGTTTATTTCTAAATGGTTCTCCATTGTTTTCATATTTTATAAAGAACTATAGTTGTATAAAATAAATTGTCAATGGCATTCTCTGAAAGACTTTATAGAAATATATTTCATGCTGCTTACTCTAATATTTTTGATAAACTGAGTTTATTTAACTTATGTGGTTATCTTTTATAATAGTTTTATATATTTCCTTAATATAACTAAAATGCTAATAATTATCTTTTTATAATAATTACTATAATGTATTTCTATGCAATGTGTATTCTCAAATGTACTGAACACATCTGTGATAGCACCTGTTAAAATATAGTTTGTTGTTAAATCAGTTTGGACATGTCACAGATATTACGTTCTCAAGAGACTAAAAACTATATTATATCACACTTTTAATACATATAACAAAAGACAACAAATAATATAGTTTGTTTATATAAAATAAAGGCAAAAAACTCATCCTCTACTTTCTGTACTGATTATTTACCTGTGGTCCTAAGGGCACCATTCCTCTTGGAGGAGTCATTCTCTGCATTGGTCCACCCATATTTGGATGTCCTAAAAAAAAAAAAGTATGAAGATATTAGCAATGTAATGAACCTAAGTGCTAAACCAGAGGCTAGTAGCCGCTTCTCTGCTTGGTGCTTAATTATTTTGTTTCTTATGTTATCACTGCCCTCACTATCATGCATAATTAAGAGTTAATTAAAATATAAATCATTTGGCTATGCTATCTGCAAAAATGCAACTGGTATAATTATGAAAAATATATCCAAGTAAAAAACTTTCTGTAAAAATATAGGATTTCTTTTGAGATTCTGAACACCTATTTCACTTTTACTTTAAAATAATCACCTTGTTGTCGAGTTGGGTCCATTCCACTGGGAAGTAATGGCTGACTTCCTGGGACACCTCCAAGTGCCTAGTATATTTAGTAAAACAAAATTAAAAGCAATATTGTAAATATTTATAAAATCAGTGCTTTAATAATTCTCTTAAAATACCTATAATTACAGAATGGATTTTAGTATTTCACATTTTTGTATTTGACATTTATAAATTTCATAGGTCTATAAACCTAGTATTAGTTCTTAGTTCTAAAAAAGATTCTATTTTGCCCATTTTGTGGCAAACAAAATAAGCATTTGGAGGCGGGGAATCTAGGCAAAAATTGTTGTATATTTTTCTCAGCATATAATTCCTTTCCTACAAATTAATTTACTAAGTTCACTAAATGAAGTAATTTTGCTTCTTCAGTGTAAGCTCTCTGTTTCTACAGATTATTTTACTCATTTGCGATTGCAAGAGTAGAAGGACTAAAACATCAAGGGGCCGATGAATATTTTTTGTAGTCACATTTTCCCTAAGAAACTATTTAGAAAAATAATATTCCAATTAAGTTCAAACAATTTGGCTATATGGAGAAAAAGAACTAGAACTGAAAAAGATGGAGATCAAGAGTTTATGTAGGGTGAGATACTGGATACATACTGAATTGCAACTTTTTATACTGTGTTTCCCCAAAAATAAGACCTACCTGGACAATCAGCTCTAATGCGTCTTTTGGAGCAAAAATTAACATTATGTTAAGATCCGGTATTTATGTTATGTTATGTTATGTTATGTTATGTTATGTTATGTTATGTTATGTTATGTTATGTTATGTTATATTATAAAGATTTGGTCTTATAATAAGTCAGTAAAATAAGATCGGGTCTTATATTAATTTTGGCTCCAAAAGACGCATTAGAGCTGATTGTCCAGCTAGGTCTTATTTTCGGGGAAACACGGTAGTCCTCTGAACAGCACTTAGAGCTGAAGGAAGCTATGAGCAATTTAAACCTTAAACACACATATATACATAATCCTGACAATAGGCAAAATTTCTATAAAGGTTCACTCAGGATAAATCTTATTTAGTTAAAAATTTCAAATATTAAAAAAAGATAATATTAAAGGATTTCTATATCCAGATCAGAACTGTTTCTGTAATTATCACTTGCAGTAGAGAGCTGCCATTTCTCATGCCATTTTTTGTAATTATTTGAAATTTTTTTTGCTTAAAGCACACTCAATACATATTTATTGAGTTCCTACTATATGGCCTGTTCTCTGCTTACCTTTCCAGCCTAATTTGTTGCCACTGCCACACTGACATTCTAATGTCCAAACTTCTTTCAGTTTGTTTTCAATTTAT
Source organism: Rhinolophus sinicus (assembly GCF_036562045.2). Lineage (NCBI taxonomy): Eukaryota > Metazoa > Chordata > Mammalia > Chiroptera > Rhinolophidae > Rhinolophus > Rhinolophus sinicus. The sequence continues at coordinate 147,326,001 of NC_133753.1, read as the reverse complement.
GCATTCAGTCAACAATATCTAAAGGCCAGCCATTAAAAACAAAACAAAATTAAAACTAAAACTAAACTATCCTCTCAAGGATCTCAGAGACCCTTCGTGCCTATTGCTGACATGTTTTAGATCTCAGTTTAGGAATCATTTCCTAAAAAAATTCTTCCCTACAACCCCAGTCTGGTATAAGTTTTCCTTCTATTTGCTTTAAAACATGTACATATTTTTTTAATTATAGAAAAATTACATAGACTGCATAAAGAATTCCCATATACCATGACATAGATTGCCCAACTGTTAACATTTTACCACATTTGCCCCCATCACCCTTTCGCCTTCTCTCTTTCTCCTTTTATCCTAAGTCTTTTCCAGAACTACTTGATGGCAAGGTGCAGGCCTTATGCCTCCATCACTCCTAAGTACTACAGAATACAGCTCCCTAAACAAGGATATTCTCCGACATAACTACCACACAACTTCTCAAATCAGGAAATCAACAGTGATACAACACTACCACCCAAGCCACAGACCACATTCAGATTTTGACATTTGTCTCAATAATGTTTCTTTTTTCTTTCAGGGACCAGGACCTCATGAAATATATTGCATTTAGTTGTCACGTTTTTTTCATGCTCCTCTAAGCAGTAATAATTCCTTAGCCTTTTCCTATCATGTCCTCAACAGTTTTAAAGAGAATATGTGTTACATTCTAGAGGATGATCTTCTAATGTCGTCGGTTCGTGACCCAGACTCAGGTCATATTTTCTTAGCAGGAATTCCACAGAAATGATGCTATGCTCTTTTCAGTGATCACATTAGAGGGCACATGAAGTTGACTCATCCCATTATTGGTGATATTAACTTTTATCATCTGATTGTGTTGGGTGTCTGCCAGGTTTCCACACCATAAGATCATTATGTTTCCTCTTTGTAATTGATTACTTTTAGTATTAGAGCTATGCCAAGATTGTCAGTATCCCATTCGTCATCAACCCTTTACCAACTTAACCAGTTGGATGTTGTTAGCATCCACTGATAACCCCTAAGCACTATAATCGTTACCAAATGGATATATCCCGTGTCTATCATCCTTTCTCTGCTTGTTTGTTGGCATTCCACTATAAAGAAGAGCTTTCCCTTATTTATTTATAATTTAATTATTTAAGTATAAATCTATGGATTCCTATTATATTCAATGAATCGTAATCAACTACTATCATCTATTTTAACATACAAATTATCCAAGATTTAGCCAGTGGGAGGCTCTTCAAGTGGGTCTTGTGTCCCTTTGGCATGTCCTCATTGTACGTGCAGCATTTCCTTACTGGCAAAAAATGTTCTAGGTTCATCTCATACTTTTTCTGGCCTAGCTCTGGAGTCAGTCTTTTCTCCAAAGGGCTCTTACTCCTTCTAGTGAAGAACAGTATTCACACATCAAGATCTGGGTTCTCACAGTGTTCACTGTTAGTTGGGTTTATTGCTTTTGGGCCTTCTCAGTAGACTGAGCTAAAAAATCTATGTGCGTGTATATGCACACACCTATACATCTATGACTAATTCTCTCTCGTACATACACATACCATAAATTCATACTCTCCAACACTAGTACCTCCAATTCCAATCCAAAACCTCAGGATTATTTTATCCTTTTTCCTTTCTGTGTTTGTACTTTTCTCCAACAGTAAGAAACCTTTTATTATCGTCAATACATTTTACTTATTTGCTCAACCAATGTATTTTTTGCTCAATATATAACCAATGTCCCAACCACAATGGCCACTGCTTCTTTCTGTTACCTCTGTAGGACTCCTCCCTGCCTTCCTGAATGTCTTAGCATGCAAGGAAGGCAAAGGCTCTTTCTGTGCTTTTACAGGATCTTATACCACACTTTCACAGAACCTAAATACGATCATAGCTTTTTTTCTTCTCTGTATTTCCAATAGACTGTAAGTTCTGAGAGAGTATGGACCCTATCTGTGTCTACTGGCTCAGAATAATAAATATTTTTTAAAGGAATAAAAGGAATAGGGTTTAGATTTGACGGTTTTAGAAATCATCAATGATAAAGTCATAAGAATTGAATAGACTTCAAAGAGTAAGGAGAAAAACGATCAAATATATAATTATTAATATTTAGAAATACCAAGAAGAGGTAGGTAAGGAAACTGAAATTGAACAGGTATGAAATTTAGGAGGGGACTAAGACCAACATTTTTTACACCCAGAAAGGGTATATCTGTGAGAAAATGGCTATAAGATAATGAAATATGTTTTGGCAAAAGTAGTAAACATTGTACCAAAAAGCTCTATATAACTATAACTTAAATTGAGTTAAGAGTGCACAGCATTCACTATGTAAACTTTTCTTGTTTGGGGAAGGAGAATGAATTTATTTTTTGTCAGACACTGAATTTGTTGATTTCCTTTCACAATGGTAGAAAATAATTGGAAAAGACATATATCCAGGATATACTCATAATTCAAATTTATAAAGAAATAATATATTTTTGTGTTTCATTGGATTTAAAATAGTAAATTAAATACATTCATAGTGTAATTGTCACTAAGACATAAAAAAAATATGGACATCCCAGTTGACAGGAAGGGGTATGTCGAATTGGCAAAAACAGCTACTTTATGCTTTCATTATTAAACACTAATTTATATTAAACAGGTGTAACATTTAATTTTGAAAGTTAGTGATTTGCTGTCATCATCCTCCTTACAATTTTAGTTATAAGACTTCTACTATTTACTCAGTGTAGAACATATTTCTCTTTATATAGCTGAAGTCTTTCTCTTCTGTTTGCATATTGTTATCATTAAATAAAAGTCAATTTCTACATGTGAAAAAATTTACAAGGATAGAAGATTATTGGTGAAGGACATGCTAAATATAAATAGTATTTATCTGGAATAAGAGAACATGTGAAAAAGAGTAAGTATGCAGTTTGTTTAAAATACATTGGTTATATGGGGATATAGTAAATTCATTTCAGTATACAAGTAAATGTCCCAACAACCTTTTTTTCTGCTCAAATTCCTACTGATTTTTTCCCTATTTGAAAGTGATGAAGAAAAGTCTTTTTAAGATTTGCCTATCTTCACCATCCATTATTTTTTCCTTTTATCATGTAAAAACTATATATTCAATATTAATAAAGGAAATCTTATATAGGAATAACCAGAATAAAATATCTGTACTTTTAATTATCTATGTATATAATTAACTAATAATATACTTTTCTAATCACAAATGAAATAACTGCTCAATGCAAACTTTAAAAATACAGAATAAAAAAAACACTCATAACCCTACCACCAAGAAATAAAGGATATGGTCCTTACAGTCTTTTTGACAAGTATGTCTGTATGGAGAGGGGTACATGCGTGGGGTAAATTCTCTGTATATACAGTGATATGGCAAAGGTGATGTACTATATATGTTTTGGTCCTTCTTTTTCATGTTTGGTAATAGATCATAAACATTTTATCGTATCAATACATTTAATTCTATAGCATGCTTTTCAATAGCTGCATATTATCTCAGTTTATTTAACCACTCCTCTATTTTTGGACAAATACCTTTGAGAGTTTCAGTAAGACAGATGTAATGTACTTTTAGAATACCAAAATCAGCTTTAGAAAATAAAATTATCAACAGCATTAACTATGTGTTATTTCAATTCACATACCTGTTGACAGAGTTTTAGGAATGGTCAGAAATAGAGTATAAATTCTCAAAATTCTTTAGAATCAATACGTCAATAGTTTATTCTTGGTGTCACTTATTAACAGTCTGTATTTCTAGCTGCCTTGGTTCCGTCAGCATAGTATTGAATGAATATTGTGAATTTTTCGGAGTAGACATTTTATCTGAGAAGGATAAAGATCTGCTCCACTCCAGATTATGGATGCTACAACACCAATGACCCATTCTGACAGTTCAACCAATTCCAGTGTAAAATGGTAGAATCAAAAATACTTTTGGATTTAACTTCTGTGTTTCACATGTTCTTTCATATATATTTATTCTTTGCTATATTGTAGTTTTGTAATTTGATTTTTCTTTCATCATTTTAGAGAAAATTACCCCTTCATGTATTTTTTGGTATAATGATACTTTATACTATATACCAAATACCCAGTCCTATGAATACACAAACAGTATAAACCACTGTGGATTTAGTCCAGAACCATGAAAACCATTTTAGGAGAACTTAAATTAAAATCTATAGTCTAATTATTAATAATTATAAATTATAAAGGATCTGTTTATTAAAGGAATGTTTACTAACATTCACAATGACTAGTCAACACCACCGAAGAGGTATTTCACTTTTTATTTTCTGAGATACAATCTATCAGTAAAACAAAATTTCATTAGTTTGTGGTCATTTTAAATGAAAAATAAATAATAAAAATTTTAGCATTTTTTTGCATATATCATTTGAATTAATCACCAAGAACAGTTTTGCCAGTTCTGCTTTAATGACCATATAATGAAATTGAAGAACCATTTTGTGGTTTGAAAGGGTCATGTTCCTAAAAAAGGTTAAACATTTCCTAAGACAATATGCTCATACTATTAACACAACTAATTTTCTCAGAAAATGATTTTTAAAAATAACATAAATGTAAATTATTGTAAATTTGAAAGTTACATGTTTGAATTAATGAAGTCTAACTATATACCTGTTGGTGGGGACAAAAAAGAGCTACTCATAGAAGAGTACAATTGTTTTAAAATTTACAGAGGTAAAGACTGTTTAAAACTCTTGAGGAAAAAGAGCCTGCATCATAACACTTTATTACCATTAGCTTTTTAATTGTGTCTTTTAAAAATCCAAAGGCATTATAAACTCATTCTTTAAAAAAATTTCAAACAATCTAGATTTTCAGTTCTACATCCCCACAACCAACCCACTTCTCTTCCTAAAAGTGTGTCTTTCATTTTGCCAGTCTTTAATAGGTATGGAACCTAGTGTAGTATCTTATACAAAGCAGAGATTTCAACAATGTCAAAGGGATGGAACTCTAATACTTCCATCATATTTTCACCACTTATATGGAATATATGAAGTGAAAAAAATTCTACCAATACACTATGCAAGAAATTCACATTTCCCTATTTCAGATTCGCAGGAAACTCTTGCATCTATGTAACATACAAAGCTATGGTTGGGATGTCTGAAACACCATGAAGACTCCAATAAAAGTAAAGTTCTCCCCTGGGGGTGAATGTGGGTGCTGCGTGCACTAGAAGCAGAGAACACCAGGAAACTGGGACACTTAAAGGACAATGCATAATTTCAGTAAGAGCCGGGAGAGGAGAAGCAGACTCTGTTGCTATCAAATGTGTTAGTAAGTGCAACTTTCTTCCATTTTTGGTCAGAAAGGAAGCAGAAACAGAATAAGAATGAAAGAGAGAATTTATTGTGATAACAGGTTTACTTTAATCCTGGAAAATGCTGAGGTATACAAATAATAGAATTAAAGAAAGTGACGAAACGATAATCTTGACATAAACATTCTATTTGGGTAAGCATTTATGTCATATACTACACACATGTAAGTTATCTGTATCCTAAAACTAAAGTATAAACTCCTTGCAAGTAAAAACTGTGCTTTGTTCACTTTAGCAAATAAACGTTTATGGTATTGATTAAAAACTATTTAAGGACAAAAGTTCATGAAATCTCAGAGCTCTTGTAGGTAAAAAAAAAAGGTTGGAAGATCTATTGTTAATAATTTCTTTATTAATAGATCTAATCTTTCTAGAAGCAGCTAGTCATATGCCTAATATGCCAATATAATTGGGCAAAATTGATATGAATGCTAGAGCCATGATATTGAAAATATATAAAAATAAACCAAACTGTGTTCATAGAAAATTCTGTTGCCATCCTTTAAATGAGAATATAATCGGCATTTACCAAAATTACGCATATTTAAAAATTAGGTTCAAAGTACATGATGGACTCCAAGGGTCAGCAAACTTTTTTCTATAAAGATCCAGAGAGTAAATAATTTAGGGTTGCAGGCCATATATGGTCTCTATCATGACCACTCAAATCTTATACCACAGTGTAAAAGAAGACGTAGATAATGCATAAATGAATTGAGTGTGGCCGTGTTCCAATAAAACTTTATTTACAAAAACAGTCAGCCAACCTATGGAGTGTAGTTTGCCAACTCTTGAAGTAGATTATATATTACTAGAAGCAGCATTAAATGGAAGATAGAAAAAATAATTTAATATTTTTATAGGTAAGGAATATTTGTGACATTTTTAAGACCTTTATTAACTCTTCAAAAAGAAAAACAAAACAAAACAAAACAAAACAAAACTTAAGTAGCACATAAATCTTACCTGGTTAGGTATCCTCAATGGGGGCCTTGGACCTCCAGGGTACCGAGGTGACATAAAAGGCTATTGAAATAAAACAAACAAATAAACAAAATAAAACAAAACAAAAAAGAGCACAATGTAAAATGCATATCTGAAAATAAACTGCTTTAAAAAATTTTAGAATTATATAAAACATAAATCAATTTACTTCCTGATGTGGCTGCTTTCAGTAGACTAAATGCTTTTAAGAAAAACTACCATTGTATTTTACTTTTTGAAGAATATCTGGAAAATTTTCCAAAGAAAATGTAAAAACATCAAAGATGACCAAAGTAACTATAGCAAAAGTTTTTTAAAATGTGAATTATTATTAAGATAATGATACCCACCCAGTTGGCAAAAAAAATTAAGAAATTTAGGCAACAGAATCCCAGTACTAAGGAGGTTTACTGGTTACATCATTATACAAATGGGGTTCTAAGCAAATATTTTGACTGAATTATCAGGTGTGGTTATCAATTTCCTTTAATAACTTTAAAGTCCCCAAATTTCTTCACCTTTACTTCTATAGCTCTGTTTAAAATGGTTAAAAAAAAAAAAAAAAATTCTTTTCCAAGAGTCATTATGGTTAAAAGAGATTTGGCTTTCCTTGATCAAGGGTTTGGTATGGTTCAACATTGATTATAAATTTTAAAGCTGAAATTTCTTTGCATATTTTGAGCCTAGCAGATTATGAGGTGTGTAACAAAAGAAAAAATAGTCTTATATTAAAATTCAAGTCAATTTATCTTATTAGATGAATCAAAAGCTAAGATATGTTCATTCTCAGTCCAAGAACTGTTTGAAAAATAACCAATAAGGATCATTTTAGTGATAGGATAATGTTGAGTGGAAAGAGAATATTTTTGATCACTCAGATTTGGGCGTCAAATTTTTTGAAATTATTCCTAAAATTATTCAAAATTCAAAATATAATTATTCAAAATATAATTTTTATTATATTTTTCTATAAACTATATAAAAATAGTATGTTTGTTTAATTATATCATAATAAATAATTGGCTTAAATGTAAGATTATTCCTTACATGGAATATAAGCAAATTATCAATTCTAAAGGTTTGAATTTTTAAAGTAAAATATTAAGAATTAATTAATATAATAGTAACAAGTGTTGGAGAGGCTGTGGAGAAAAAGGAACCTTCATACACTGTTGGTGGGAATGCAGACTGGTGCAGCCGTTATGGAAGGCAGTGTGGCGGTTCCTCAAAAAATTACGAATAGAATTACCATATGACCCAGCAATCCCTCTCCGGGGTATCTACCCAAAAAATCTGAAACCATTTATCCATAAAGACAAATGTCCTCCAATGTTCATTGTAGCTTTATTTACAGTGCCCAAGACATGGAAACAACCAAAATGTCCTTCGATAGATGAATGGATAAAGAAGTTGTGGTATATATACACAAAGGAATACTATTCGGCGGTAAGAAAAGATGATATAGGAACATTTGTGACAACATGGATGGATCTTGACAATATAATGCTAAGCGAAATAAGTCAGACAGAAAAAGCAGAGAACCATATGATTTCACTTATTATGTGGTATATAAACCAAAAACAACAAAAGAACAAGACAAACAAATGAGAAACAAAAACTCATAGACACAGACAATAGTTTAGTGGTTACCAGAGGATAAGGGGGAAGTGGGGTGGTAGAAGAGGGTAAAGGGGATCAAATATATGGTGATGGAAGGAGAACTGACTCTGGGTGGTGAACACACAATGGGATTTCTAGATGATGTAATACAGAATTGTACACCTGAAATCTATGTAATTTTACTAACAATTGTCACACCAATAAATTAAAAAAAAGAATGAATTAATATAAATTAAGAATCAATTTAACAAAGGCTTGAGGAAGCCAAACCTATAGTACTTTACATAATTAAATTCAACATTTATAATGTATTTTCTGTAAACATTTTTAGAAATTAGGCCTGCAGTTCATGGCTACATATATTTTCCACGCCTATTTTAAAAGCAGCATCTGAAGAATAAAATCCTAACAAATTTATACTCTGTAGACATTCCCTATAATATCTTTTGGAGGCTTTGGACAAACCAACAAGACGAACTTTAGAATTAAACAAGCAATTTGGCTTTTTGTTACTGTGATCTTGTATGATAATGTATTCCCAGGAGATCATTTTAAATGTACAGAAACAGTGGATTATTCAGGTCATACTGTCACCTCCAGCTAATAAAACTTAAGTGGATTTTCCAAGTTTACATTTAAAAAATGCTTAGTTTACACATAATCTGATCAAAGTTGTCTCTCTTTTATCATTTCTGAAACTGTAAACTGGACTAATTTGTTAGGTATACTGCCAACTAGAAACTTACCCCAATACTTGCACTCCCTCTGCTATTTTCCTAATTAGCTAATTTCAGTTATGAAACTGTCTTTTTAAATTCTGGACTCATTTAAAAAATCTAATAATTAAATACTGGTTTTAGAATGGTTGCCTTTCTTTCACCAAGTGATGTTTTATGACATATTCACTAATTCAAAGTATAATTTCAATTTAGTTTTTGAAACATGGAGAAATAAACATAGGTTACTAATAAATTCTCTTTGAAATAGAATCTAAGATAGAAATAATGTTAAAAATATTACTAAATACCAAATGCTGAGATAAGCATTGAGATGTGCCTTATTTGAAATGGAGCATGTGAGATTTGCACATTCTCTGAATGTAAAATGATGCTATAGTGTTGGTTTAATGAATTATTTGAAAAGAGAATTTTTTTCTGTAATCGATGGCATTGTGAATAAACGTATTTTAATGAGATGCTCTACTCTCTTATCTGACTGTGAGGCCTCATCAAGGGACTGCTGAGAGGGAGAAGCAGTACAGTGGTAGCTGGGATCCTGCAGTTCCTGACAGAATAAGCTTGGGAGAGAGACAGAGTCTCTCTTTAGTTTTCCTCTTGTATGTCCTCCTCTCAGAAGTCCAATTTATGTTTTTTGGGCAAAAAAAACCAAAAACCATTTATTAATTCCAAACTATAGTTATATATTTAAAGCAAAAAATGACAAAAATCTAATTAATTTAGACAAAAAAAATCTACTACTTTTCACTAAAATATAAAGATTTCTATGGGTAAAGCATTTTTAATGTCAAAGTAGCGCTGTTACAACGTAAACTCTTAATATTCAGATTGATCTTCACCTTAAGTTATCTAGTTAACCACCTAGGTCCTCAACCGCCTACATGTTGGGGTACGGACACAACAATAGAACCATACCCCAACATGTAGGCATACTAGCAACTGAGAATATTCTGTGCGAATATTTGTACTTCACTATTCAGAAGTCAATTTGCTTTTAAATATAATTTAAGATGTTCACTGCAGCTTTATTTACAGTGGCCAAGACACGGAAACAGCCAAAGTGTCCTTTGACAGATGATTGGAATACACAAAGGAATACTACTCGGCCATAAGAAAAAATGAAATAGGACCATTTGTGACAACAGGGAGGATCTTGAGATTATTATGCTGAGTGAAATAAGTTAGACAGAAAAAGTCAAGAACTATATGATTTCACTGATACGTGGGATATAAAACTGAAAGCAACAAAGGAACAATACAAACAAATAAAGAAACAAAAACTCATAGACACAGACAATAGTTTAGTGGTTACCAGAGGGTAAGAGGGGAGAAGGGTGGTAAATCAGGGTAAAGGAGGTCAAATATATGGTGATGGAAAGAGAACTGACTCTGGTTGGTGAACACACAATGTGATACATAGATAATGTATTACACTTGAAACCTATGTAATTTTACTAATCATTGTCACCCCAACAAAATTTAATTAAAAAAGATGAAAACAAATTAAATTCTTTTATAGTAAAATACGAATCTGCCTAAACGATTACCTACTAGTTATATAAAGTACATCTATTGACAGACATGTAAGTGCACTCTGCATCAATAACCCCCAAAAGAACAGGTTCTTCAAGAGTCCTTGACTATGAAATGTGCTTACTCTTTATATTTGGGGCAAAGAACATCTTTTAAACAGTTTGGGCATTAAAATATTTGCCTGAAGGTGTCATGATGGTGAGTCAATATATTAACTGGAAAGCCTTCCCCTGAAAAAATTATTTATAATGTGTGTGCAAAAAACATTTGACTAAGAGTCAAAGGTCTGGATTCTAGCTTTTGCACCACCAATAATTAGCAGAGGGGCCCTGAGAAAATACCTTTCAAGCCTTTAGTTTTCTCAACCTTAACATGATGGAGTTAGTCCAGATGATCTTTAAAGTCCCTTAGAAAAATTAACAAAATAAAAACCCATGCTTATGTGTTAATTATTCCCAGCATTACCCTTAAGTATAAATATTAGTTCATTGTGAATATCTATAAGTATTTAAAATATATGGGGTGGGGTGGGAGGTAGGGATATGAGCATAACCTCCTAAGGCACAAACCATCTTTATCAAGGAGCTGGAGAAACTTATTTCCATGTTTTCCAGAGAAAAAGGAAAACCTAGTTAAAGAAAAAACAAAACAAAACTTCAACAAACAATTATGCTCTTTGATCAGATCAAAGGTCATCTGGGAGAATAAAGAAGTTGCACTTAGTGATTAAAAGGCACTTTAGAGATTCGTTCATTCAACAAATATTTATTAAACACCTACAAAGGCACTGTTCTATTGGTTGGACATATCAGTGAATAAAGCAGATAAAAATCATACTGCCCTCTGCTTAGGATTTTTCAAGGTTCACAATCTTGTAATAAATAGGAGGAACAATTTTCGGGAAAAATTGTTTTCTACTATCAGTCCACTAATCTGGAACAAATAGAATGTTCTCTTCACCAAATGGCAAGTATCAATAAAAACCTGAAGAAAATAATAGTTCAATCTGGTGCCTACCCTCAGAAGTCATATTACATCATCCCTACTTGATAGAACATGTAGTGCTATGAATGACTGAAAATCAAGGTTATCCTATTAAAAAATTTTTCAAAATTAGACAAAACTCAGGGAGTAAGATTCTTTATAAGAAATTGAGTAGCACAGTTAGTTAGCACTGTTACATATGGAAACTACATTTATAAGGCATAAATTCTTATTTCTACATATTTCAGCTGTGTACCCAGAATGAATGGGATAACCCAAAGAGAAAGAAAGAAAAAACATACAAAGCCAGAAAATCAATAAATATTTGGTGACTAAATGAAAACAAAACAAAAAACAAACAAAAAAAGAACACCTCACAGAAATACAAATCAAGAGTCCAGCTCATTTCCTCCAAGTAGTTTTTTAGAGAAATGATCATACCATTTAGAAAAATAGTTTATTTCAGTATAAATGTCATTCAATTTAAAAAGATTATTGTTTTCCATTATATCAAGAATTACTCATGGGAATCGAAACTTCTGCTTTTCCTAATTTCTCTTTTATAAAGAGATTTTCCTTTCTTCTTTGCCCTTTCTGCTAATGGAAAGTACCAGTTTCCCTCTTCTTATTTGGTCTTTCATAAGCCCTTAAGTGTCTATCTCAATTCCCTAAGAATTAGAAGAAGTGAGCTGTTTCTCTTTCCTCACTCCAGTTAAAGGTGGATTGCTCAGTCCAATTTTTCCTTTCTCTGAAGATCCCAACTGCCCCTCCACAAAGGAATTGTTTCATAAATAATTTACCAACACTGGAATTACAGGTGATAAAAACCATTTTAAACCCTAACTTCTTTTATTATCTACAAGATCAAACTGAACATCTTAAATGATACATTGCTCAAATGTTAACTTTGTTAATATTTTCTAACATTAATATTTTCTACAAAAACCCAACAACCTATAAATATGATTTATCAACACGAGAATATCTCTGCTTCTTGAGATTACTCTGTACTCTCCTTTCTCAGCCAAGTACATTTCTATTAATCCTCCAAAGGCCAGTTTAAATGTCACTTCCTCTTTAAAGAATCTCTCTAGGCTCCTTTCCTCCTACTTCCTTAACACTTTGTTCATGCCATTATCATAGAGGATTTATTAATATGTGCCTTGATATGTACAAAACACATTTCAGAGGAAAGAACACAAAAACTGTATCAGAGCACGCAATTACCTTAATGTGAGGCTTCAAAATGTAATTAATACATAAAATAAAATTGGTATTTCTTAGAATCATTAAAATTGATGTAGCAATGTACACATCATCTTATATCTTATTTGAAATATTTCACTATGGCTTTAGAAACTCTTTAAATCTTCGTCTCTAAGAATTAACTGATAAGAAAGAAAATTTTCAATCATTAAAAAATAAAGCGTTCTTTAAAATGCCAATCATTTAAGCATTTTCTGTATACCGTATTTTATTTTATGAGCATAATTTAGAACATATTAATGATGAAGAGAATAATAACGCTCACTTCTTTAGAGTGGGTAAATGTAGCATTTAGTTTACACTTCTGAAAATTTAGAAGTCTGAAGTATATTCTAGGATATATAATTACATATAGGACTTATGTGATTCAAAGTAACTGAACTTTTTTGAAGACAAAATTACTCTTGTGAAACTTACTTCTACTTTTGAAAAAATAATGTCTTTCCAAATGTCCTAAAGAAATACTACATAATTACCAAGTTTAAGAAAATACAAACATACAAAACAAGACTTATAGAATTTTATTTGAATATGCTTTTTTGACATATTTTTACTTTTTAGAATTTTACTTTTTAGTTTACTAGTTCAAACTCCTTGTTTTATGTAAAACAAAACCGAAGACCAACTATCATAACTATCATTTTTGTTACCACTGTAACATCCTGCTACAGTAATATATTTATAGAATAAAGGCAGGTACACATATTTCACTTTCATGACCAGCTAATCAGAAAAAATTGCCAGCCCTGGCACTTCTTCTGAGGCCCCCTAGCAACTGTGCAATCACTCAATGTAGAATTCCTTACCCTTGCTATTACTCAACCACGAAAAGCCGAAAAGGTAATGGTATTTCAGGTAAGCAATTTGCATAGAAAGCAATAATTGGCATGTGATCTTGATTCATTTGACTAAAAGAAATGTGACACTGAAATAAATTACTAAGGTTTATCTCTCTTTTCTTGAACATTTTTGGTAGAATTTTGAGGAGATATGTAGTCTTTAGTCTATTTATTTGTATTTTTAAAGTCAAATGCTAACAGGGAATAGTAGAAGATGGTTGGGGAATAGTAGTAAATGGAAGAGCATCATCATTATAATCAAACTGTTCATTATAATGTGATTGCTTATAATGAGGTTCATGAGGAAGGGAAGGAAGCAGTTAGCACATTCTGAGAGAACATACAGAGTACATTCAATAAATATTTGGTTGATTCCATAGCTGGCTCATTGACTGAGAGAATGAATAACATTGATGGAAGACTCTAAAGACCAGGAAAATATATAATAAAGCTTGGTTCTCTTGTATAAAATCTCACCTGACCAATTTATTGTTGAAAATATTGTCTTGTTAAAAAATAGATAGTATCTATTGATACTGTAAAGAGTAAGCCACAGTATTGGCATAATAGATCTGGTTTCCTAGGGAGAAAATGCTTACAAAATATGTGTATGCTTTCCGACATAGGAGCAATTATATCTTCCAGAGGACCTAGTAAAAGTAGGCAATGAACAAAGTGTTGGGATCCTAAGAAGATACTGAGCTAATTACAATATCCATATCAACAACACGGAAGAGAACTTATATTTAGATGACTATTCTCTTCTACTGCTTTCCGGTTTCTCTTACTATTTCTGGGGTGTCAGAGTTAAAAATAATAATTCTTAAGCAGTTTTGCAGAGTAGCAGTATTTAGTAAACACTCTTTGGTATAAAAGAAGGTCAGGTTAATATATATATATGATGTTGCAAAGAAACTGAGTTTTTCTGAAGCACAGGCCAGCCATGAAAACTACTAACAATTCCATATGGTGGCTTATCTCTCAGTTGTTTGCCTCCTAAAGTGCCGTGTTTATACATGGGACGCTAGTCTTTTTAGACTAAAATGTATTTAAGAAACTTATAATTCTTAGGTTTCAGAAACAACATGTTTTAGCTGAAGGGGATCAAATTTTGCCACCCCAAAATATGCCTCTTAAAGATACTGATTGTCTTAAACTGGTTATTTTTAAGAAACCAAAGACTCAGGAAGAACCTTTGACCTCCCCCTAATTGCCTAAAAAATTAGATTAGAGGACCTGCTTCAGGAAGGGAGCTTTCATCATATGTAACAGTAGTTTTAGTATGAACTAGTGTGTGATGGGGAGGAACCCACCCGGCTCCTTTGATCAAAGTCCTCTCTGTGTCCCCTTGTTAACCATGGCCCAGTGAACATCTGTTTCGCAAACATTTGCTTTCCTATCTCAGTGTGAATTGCCTTCCTCCACTTCGAAGTCTCAAACCACCCCCACCCCTTTCTCCTTAGTTCAAGAGGAAAAATAACCTCCACTGCCTGATTGATCCTTGGGTCCCCTATTCTTATGGAACCCACATATGTACATACGTAGTAAATTTGGTAATTTTCATCTGTTAATCTGTCTCGTGTCCATTTGATTATTAGACCAGCCAGAAGAACTAACAGGGAAAATAAATTTTCCCTACTCCACATAGCCTATATATTTTCTTTCCTTTAAGAAAAGGCTCAGCATTTGAGTAAGAAGATTAAACATTCTGTTTTCTTAACATCAAATTGTCTTTAACACATTACCATCTTTAGTCCAAAAATCTGTTAGAAAATGGTTATTTGCCAAAAAAGTAATCTGCTTCTACCTACTTTTAGGCAAAAACAGAAAGTACAAAGTATATATATATATATATATATATATATATATATATATATATATATACACACACACACACATATATACATATATATATATACACACATATATACATATATATACCAAGTAAGGTACATATTTGGTCTTTATGTAATTAAATAATTACTGAAGATAACCCATATATTTTATATGTATATGTATATGTAATATATATATATATATATATATATATATATATATATATATATACATACACACACACAGCCTGAAATAATATGGGTTATCTTCAGTAATTATTTAATTACATAAAGACCAAATATGTACCTTACTTGGTCTTGTAAAGATATGACTTTAGACAGAGTTAATCTTTCTACTGATATACATACACATACGTTTTTTAAATTAAAGTTTATTAGGGTGACAACTGTTAGTAAAGTTACATAGATTTCAAGTGTACAATTCTGTATTACATCATCTATAAATCCCATTGTGCGTTCACCACCCAGAGTCAGTTCTCCTTCCATCACCATATATTTGATCCCCTTTACCCTCATCTACCACCCCTGTCCATCCTGACCTTCTGGTAACCACTAAACTATTGTCTGTGTCTGTGAGTTTTTGTTTCTAATGATATTTTTGATGTACTGTTTTAAAATTATTCTAGACTCTTTCAAAGGAAAAACTCCCAAATATAATTTTAGAAAACGAAAAATATGGCCAGTTATGTTTATTTATATATAGTCCTGGAAAGGTAATACAAATAGATTCACTGTAAGATTTAACCAAAAGCATAAACATTCTTTTAAAAACTCAATATTACTTTTTATTCATTCTGTGTCCATATTTTTAGTTTCAATTCTCTTTACTGTACATGATTTTCCTATATAGATTGCTATTCTCTATTTTGCTATTCTGTATTTCACGTAGACGAAAATCTTTTTTTCTTAAATGTGTTAAGTTTCTTAAAGTCACATGCTACTGAGAATATTATTTTGAAAAGTCATTACAGAATATTGTGACTTCAGCATTTCATTTTAGTCATATATAGTAAGAACATTCACGTATTTTTTGTATTTTAAATTCCATGAGATGCTTCATGAGTTTTCTTCATGAATTTTTCTGTAGAAAAGTAATGAAGCATAAATTATGCATCAAATGAATTTCGTCAAAGTTACTTTACAATTCATATATCTTAATTGGTTTAGTTTCTTTTCTGTTTTTCATGAAATTCTCCATCAGACATTACTGACACCCCAGTGGATAAGACACTCTTGATTAACACATTTTAATTCCAACTAGTATTAAACTAATTTAGCTCACAAAATGACATACTTGTGCTGGCATATTCTGCTGATAAGCATAAATATGTAGTCTATCTCTCGTACATCATAGATATTCTATCATCATCAACACTTAATTAAAATAACTCACATAAAAATTGTAAAGTATTAACAGATCCAGTTTCCTAGATGCTATTTTGGCAAGGCTAATCCAATTCAGCACAGAGTTACAAGTAGGTTGATTCTTTTGATATGGATTTAGTCTAAGCATCAAAATTGCTCACTTACATTATGGGTCTTTTCAATAAGATTCTAGCTTCTCAAGCTTTCATTACAAGATATAGATGCGTGGCAACAGACTTGTGGATTGTGAATGGGGACTATGCTAGCTATGGTTAAGTCTCACAAAGCATAAAAGTTTCAACAACATTCTAAAAAAAACTTTAATAATTTGTTTATATCAACTTATATTCACAAACACACACACTTTGTCGGGGGTTTTTTTGGTGTTTGTGAGGCAGGTAGCTGGAGTCCTATGTAAGTTGAATCTGGCTCTGTGCTGCTTCCCACTACTGATCTAAGTTACAAGGACAGATCCTAGTGTATTAATAAAAAGCACAATGGGTATGAAAATAAATATTTGAGATTTATAATTTAGGATACATTTTCAGCTGACTCAACCAAAAAAAAGAGCTAAAACATTTTTTATAAGCCATAATTAATTTCTCATTAAAGAGTGCAAAAGTATTCCCTTCTTTGTTTTCCCCTATTTTATATTCATATTTCCACAGAAACTGGTTTCAGATGAGAGTGAAACAAGTATTTTTACCTAACTTTAAATTTTGCAAAAAAAAAAAAAAAAAAAAAAATGCTATTTTGTTCTGACCCTTCCAGTATCTTGATATGCTAGGGAAGTTTCTACTGATGAGGCAGTAGTCCTTTCAAATTCACTTGCAAAGTTAGCATTAAGAAACTGGCCTATGGGGTTGGTCTTCTGATACAAGTAGCAGATTATATATATTTTTACTTTGTTTAGAAATTAAATTATACTCTCATATTCACTTGGTTACTTACTTGTAAACATGAAGTGTATACTTAAAATTACTCAACTCATTTCTAAACTATATAAAATAGTCTTTCTACAGAACAGATTTTTACATAATTTATTAATGCACCAAAAAATCCTTTGAAATTAGAGCTTACTAATTTGGCTAATGCTAAAAAGTACAAAAATAAGAAAGATGAGAGAATTCAAATTGCACAAACTACAGTTATTTCTCCATCTCCAATTTTAAATATGCATTTTGGAATACACGTGTCTTAAATAGATACATGTACTTAATAAAATTTATAAGACAAATTCAAATGGAAAAACATTTACAGACCTAAAGGTATTTGTAATCTCAGAGATCATTTATAGAACATAAAGAGGACAGAAAACAGATAGTATTCACATTTGCAAGCATTCTAAGTAATTAATTGTTTTATTCTCTTGATCAGCATCCAACGTGCACAAAGGATATGGGATTACTCTTCCCTGGCATTATAACTTATATAACTTACAAGATGATACCTGACTGCTGGGTAGAATGGATGACACCTGGCAATAACCTATACATCCTCTCTTCCCACAGGGCCTCAGAGCTGTTTTCTCTGTCCCTCTGTGGGGATGAGCCCTTTATAAAGTCAACACTTCACTCCCAGCAGCGTTTCTTTGACCTCCCCTTCTTCTCCCTCCAGCTACTGCCTCCTTTGTCTCTCCCTTTAGAGCAAAACTCGGAAAGAGTTAGGCATACTCGTTCACACCAATGTCTTTCTTCCCAGTTTTTCCTGAATCCACTTTTATGAGGTTTTTACCCCTATCGCTCCATCAAAACTGCTTCATCAAGGCCATCAACGAACTTCTTGTTAAATCCAGTGGTCAACTGTCAGTCCTCAACCAATGTGACGATCCGCAGCATTTGACACAGCTGATCATTTCTCCCTTCCTTGAAACATTTTCTTCATTTGGCTTCCAGGAAACCACATTGCTGGTTTTGGGTTATTTTTTTTTCCTATCTCCTGGGCCTCTCCTTCTCATTCTTCTTTGCTGGCTCCTCCCCATCTCCCTGACTTCTTACCATGAGAATGCCCCGGTATCCTTGTAAAGCTTCTTGTCTCTATCTATACTTACGATCTTGGCGATGTCATCCAGGCTCAGAGCTTTAAATATTATCCATATGCTAATGACTCCAAAATTACAGCTCAACCATAAAATTCCAGACTCTGATGTGCATACCCTATTTGAACATCTTGTGAATATCTAATCAGCATATTAATCTTAAATTCAAAACTAAGCTTCTGATATTCTCCCTCATACCTCCTCTTGACGTTTTACCTACATCAGTCAATTCTGCCAGGGGAATAGGCCAAAAGTCTGGCAGTCACCCGTGATTTATCTTTTTCTCTCAGAACACATATCCAAACCATCACCAAAACTTGCTGTCTCTAGCTTCGTAATATATCCAGAATCCAATCATTTCCCACCACTTCTATCACCTTAGTCCAGGCCGTAATCACCTTTTGTCAGAATTCTGCAATGATATCCAAACTGGTCTCCCCGTTTCCATCCTTCACTCCTACAAACTAATGTGGACATTGCACTCAGAAGGACCCTGTTAAAACAGTCTACTCAGAGTAAAACCCCCAATCCCTACAATCACCTACAAAGTTCTCCTCGATGCGGCTCTCTGTTACCTATGACGTCATATCTAACTAAGCTCCCCACCTGACACTCTACTACCCAGCAGGTTAGCAGGTTAGCTACCCAGACCTACTCATCTCGGGAAAAAGCCAGTCATGCTTTGAACGCAGGGGCTTTAGGCTTGCTTGTCCCTCAGCCTGGAATACTTTTCCCACATATCGAATGCTTGTTCTCTCATTTCCTTCATGTCCTTTCTTCAATGGCATCTTCTCGGTGAGTCCTTCTCTGGCTACTCTACCCAAAACGTCTGCAATGCTGCCTACTTTCCTTTTCCATTTCCATTTCACTTTTCTCCCAGCCCTTATCACTATCTAACGTATATTTTTAAATAATCATCTATTTTGTTTATTGGCTGTGTTTCCCTTAGTAGACTCTAAGTTCTATGTGGGCTAGGATTTCTATTTATCTTGTTTACTACCCTAGTACCTCTAGCATGTGGAGTTGGGGGTGGGGCAGCAATAAATATTTGTTGCTGAATATTGTCAGTAATCTTAACCGGTGGTTCTCAAATTTTAGTTTGTGAGATTCATCTGTTAAAAACAAGCAACAACAACAACAAACCACAAAGGATTTCTAGCCCCATACCCCATACTCCCAAGAATTTGGAGTGGGCGACTCCCATACTCTCATGTCAGTAGTGCAAAGAACACACGTGGGGAAACACTGCTCTTGGTTGACCCTCTGGGTTTCTTACAAGCTATCTAGTGGTGACCATATTCATGTAGAATACGAGGGGTCAAATTATGGCTCTCGGGGCTAAATCTGGCCCACCACTTGTTTTTGTAAATAAAGTTTGACTGGAACAGTCATGATCATTATAGTTTACATAGTGTCTGTAGCTGCTTTTACACAATAGAATTGAGGAGTTATGATTTCAAAGCCTTCATAGCCTAAATATTTACTATCTGGCTTTTTATTGAAAAGGTTTGTCGACCTCTGATATAGAACATAAGATAAATTATTCCTGAACACCATCTAATGATAAGCCATTTTTTAAAAAAAGCTGAAGGCATCCTAATGTATATTTAAAATCTATCCCATGTATGTAGAAAATTTGTAATATACCTTATCTTTAATTTCCCAAAGAATGGTGACCATTTTTATTTCTGTAAACCAACATTAAATAAAAAATTATAACTATGTTATAAATAGACTTCACATATTTGCCATTTGCTATAAATATTGTTCCCCCCAAGAGGCTTTAATAAAAACTGCGGCACTCTGGGGGAGAATTTTCAATAAGATGTTTTTCAAAAGAAAAACTGTAATTTAAAATTATTTGAAAAATAGGTAAGCTCTTATCACATATGGTTTTAAAATATGATATTCTATTGTTTCATATTAAGTATCTGGACAACTTTAGCTTACAGAAGCAACATGAAAGTGAAAGGAAAAGCAATATTGGTCTAAGATGGCCAAGCTAACGTTTCCAAATACTCATTTTGACAAACAAACAAAAAAAGAAGGGTTTCTAAGAGGAAACTATTTCATTCCATTCTAATTGGAAAACCCAAGTGAAGACTTTGAACCCCTGACACTCCCTTATTTGCTCTCTGTCCATCCAGTAACCGCTATAAGGTCTTTAGTTGTTTAAAACTGCACTTTAAAAAAAAAACTCACTCAGTTACTCAAGCTGAGCAGTTTTAATTTGTTCTAATAGTTGAGGCCAGAAAAACTATTACCACTACTGCAGGAGAACATTATTAAAGCCAGCAGCTGTCAGGCACTTTTATGTTTTTAGGCTTCTTTTATCAGAAAGACTTGTTCTATTTTTAATATTTAGGATCTCCGTTCTTTAAAGATTCAAAATTACATTTTTAAGAAAATTAAACTTAATTTTTAATTCTTGAAGTTTGATAAATAAGCAAACTTCTCTGCCTCCATTCTCCAAATCCTGGTGTATTTAGTTCTGAGAAATACTATTTTTAATATTTGAGTTTTTAAACTACATATATTGATAATGTTAGATGTTATATATAGTTCAGTAACTCAATTCTACTTGTGATTTTCAATATCCTACTTATGCAAACTAAGAAAAGATACACTGACTAATCTTTTAGTTCATTATCTGAGATCAAAGATGGTATCTACAACTTCTGGGGAGAGGGAAAGGGAGTTTCTTCTGGTTTAGATATTTCCTAAGACTAATTTCTGAAACAGCCATGGTCAGGAAGGTAAGAGGAAAGGCAGCCATTGGGAGTAAAGACAATATGAAGATTGTAACGGAAGGGAGCTAAGAAGGCATGTAGACCATTTAACTATATGTATAAAGAATAGAGTAAACAGGTGCTACTGATAATAAAGCAGTTGCATTCTGAAAGTCTGAATAAGAAGGGCAGAGCAGATGACTATATGTAGTTATGACGGTATCATCAAAATGTAGGACTTATTTCCAGAAATAAGTTAAATAAATATTTACCTCCAGGAATATTCAACCTGGGCTTGCAAACAAACAAACAAACAAACAAACAAAAACCCATTTCTCCTTATTTTTCTTTTTCACTTTCAAGTGTTAGATTAAATAACTATTTTTCTCATTTTTTATTCATTTTGATTCTTTTTCTTTTAAAATATCAAGAATATTTATTATCCTGAGCTTTGTTTTTGTCTTCATTGCTTTCTGAAAGTCATTTATATTGAGCTTTTTCTAGTCAATAATAGCACCATGGAGAAAAGGGGAAATTTCCTTCTATTTTTTATTTTTATTTTCTTTTTGTTGTTGTTTTTATTGCGTTATTACTAGTATGTCAAGGCATTAGGTCAGCTTTGTCCAGTGCAGTCTTGCTAAAAATAGAACTTCTGCAAAATATACCTGAACAAGGAGAGCGATCTGCAAACCACCACTAGATGGCAGAGCAGCGTTACCGATATAAACATGAAGCCTGCAAACAAAACGTGGTTTACAATCCTGCTGCAACATATTTTCTACCATATCAGAGTTGCGATCAATTCAGATTTTAAAATATGGATGACTACCTTAGTCTGAAACTAAATTATTTGGTATACTTATCGTCAACAGTATTTATAATCTTATTCATGTCAAAGCCTTAAATTTACAACCCAACATCAATATACTATTAGTTTTCAACAGTTTCGGTTAAGAAAACGAAAGATCCAGTGACTAAAATACAGTAAATTTATCAAGATAAAAATCGAAACAAAACGTAATATAGTAAAAATAAATAAAAGGCTACACTGAGTTCAAAATTAGATATTTACCAGTATATCCCACATTATAGTTATATACTCAAAGATATCTTTATCAGCCTGTATTAAAAGATTATATTGTGTTTATATATAAAAGATATGGATATGTTTAGTAGAATGATAAAAAACAAGATATAGTTTCCTTCTTAAAAGTTTTCTTGTGGTAAAGAGAAGAAGAAAAAAATAAAATACTTTCACTCTCCCTACCCCCCAGTTTTTTGGGGGGGATTGAAATAAGAAATGTCCATTTCTTTAACGTGGTATAATCCGCAAGAGAAAAGCTTTCTTGTTACTCAAATCTATAAAATTATAGAATGTCACAAGGCAAGAGAGTTAATAGTCTTATTAATTTTTAAAAAACACAAAAGAATGGGAACGTTATTTTATTTTATGCATTTTACTAAACTATTTTGATTGTTATACGTAAGTAAAAAGAAAATCTAATTGGTTCAAGGAACACTGCAGCCTGTTCAATAAAATTACAGGAATCAAACTTTGCCTGTATTTTAGTAAGAATGCCATGAGAATGAATAAATAGCAGATTGATGCTTTTAATATATAATTCAAATTTCTTAGCATTCACTGAAACTTTTGAATAAGACGCTAAAACAGGGACAGGAGAGTCAGATTATAGACTCAATTCTGAGTAGACTGATTCTACTGTGTATACTCACACCACACCACAGTACTTATTTTCTTCCACTAAAACTGCCAAAGAAAATACAGGCCAGTCAACACACAGGTTTGATGCCTAGTAGCAGGGCTTCAAACTGTCCACAGTAGCAAGACCTCCCAATTTAAAAATGTTTTCTTCCCTCTGACCCTAGTAGCAAGGCTTCCCAGTGTAAGAAAGCTGCTCTAAAGTTATTCACCAGTTCCATGGTAAGTCACTTTGAGAATTTATAGGGTTTCGTATACAAATTACTCCTTTGATGAAAGACTCCAAGTAAATAAATACATGTGGCTTACTTCAAATGGCTTTGTTTTACTAAATTGATACCTCCTTCTGCATGTTCAATTATTCCTATGTATTTTATTTAATTGGTCTCCTACTCAACAACAGAAGCTCTCCCATTTCAATAAAAAGGTCAAAGTGTATGAACAATGCTAACATCTGTCACAAATAGACACTAATCTAAAAACTGCCTTCCAGGATAGACTTGTTAAATGTATGAAGTATTAAGCATATTATTTATGTTAGAGTGTATGTTAATTGCTATTATTCAAATGTAGTTGTTATGAACTCACAAATTTAGTTTGTGATAATTCCATTTGGTAATGTCTTTAAACCTATACTTATAATGGAAAAGAGGGGGATTGTTCTACAATGTAAACAGGAATAAAAGGAGTATGTTCATCTGTTCAGAAGAATTCTTCTAATGTACTTGTTATAGTATGATTACATAGTGAGCAGAACTCAGAACTACCTAAGCTATTGTTTTGTGTGCTAATTTTCAATTCTTCCTTTACTTTCATTTATTCATTAAATTCGAATAGGCTCAGTCCTTTCCAGGCATACTCCCATTCCAGCTGTCCCCAAATAAGCTTTCCATTTCCTCACTAAGAGTGGGAATTCATAACTATTCTCATGTGCTAGACAATTCCTGGCAGTTAATATCTCTTCAGAACTGGAGTAGAAACTGGTGTGAGGACTTGGTCTATGATTGATTGTTGCTACTTCTACTCATAGAAGGTAACTACGCTTCATTAACAACTGTCATTATGGCCAGAATCGTGCTGTAGTCTAGCACAATCACTATAGGAAACAAATGCTGATATTTAGGAAATAGTTGAGAAGTCTATCCCATATGTACCAAAAGATAATCACATCCTATGTCTTTAAAAAAAAAAGAAAAGTTTTCTAGGGAGACTGGGCATATTTCAGAGCCTGTTGAACAGGGGAAAAGAGTACCTGGGATAAGCTGGAATGGTCTCCCCGGATAAAGAAAAATGATGAGTATCAAACTCAAACATTTAAAACTTTTTCTACCTCTTATCTTTCCTACGTCAGATAGACATTAATTTTTCCAGAGGCCCAAAGTAGGAACCTCAGATTCATTCCTGAGTCCTCTACCTCTCTCTGTTCTACCCCTAATTTGGTTCATCAACTAAGGCCTATCAAACATAAATATGAATTGCTTCTTGCTTTCCAATCCTACTGCCACTGCTCTTGAATAGCTCCACGACGTCTCTTCCTTGGGCTACTAGGATAGCCAACCGATACCCATGCAGCCAGTCTCTTTAGTGGGTTCTGTTTCCTGCGTACATCTTTTAAGTGTTAGTGTTTTTAGAGTTCTGCTGTATACCCTCTTGCTCTCTCATTCTGTACTTTCCCCACGTGGATTTAGTGCTCTTAATATGATTATGATCCTGCAATTTTTATTTCTAGATTAGACCACTATTTTAGGCTTCAAACCTATAAGTTCACTGTCCTAAGGGATATCTCTAATTGGGGGTCCCACAGCGAACCTCAAAACTACTCCTCACTTGTGGTCCCTATCGCAGAAAATGAAACCTCCACCTGCCTAGGTGAGAGCCAGAAACCAAGATAGTACTGTTGAATTCTTTTACTCATAGCCCCACATTTACTGGTCTCTCAAATCTGTTCACCTCTCTCCATATGCACTGCCACTGTCTTAGTTCAGGCCATCATCAAATCTCCCCTGAATTACTGTAACCACCTTCTAAATAGTCTCCCTAACCTGAGACTTCTGCAATCCTGGCTACACACTAGAACTGGTGTGATTTTTCTAAATATGCAAATATGATGAACATGCCTCTTTACTGCTTAAAATTCTTCAATAGATTATTACCGCCCTTACGGTCAAGTTCAAACTCTTAACCTACAAGCCTCCTCAGGGTTCCTCTGGAGCCTCATCACCAGCCACTGCCCCTTCAGCTAATTAAACTCTGGTTTTATATTTGGTCTCTCTACTTTCCCCTCTGAGTCTTTGTACATTGCTCCTTCCCCCTCTTCGTGGAATATTCTTCCCCTCTCCCTGCCTCCTTTGCCTAACTCATCTGAATGAGTTTCCCTGAAATGCCCCTCCCAAGATTGAGTTTGGTGGCTTTCTGATTTGCTCTAAGGACATACCCTACTCATTTAATGTAGCCATTTTCTTTCTATACTCTAATTGCGCTTTCTCTCTCATTAACCATACATACCGTGAGTTTTTTTGAGGGCAGGGATCTTGTATACAATTATATCTAGGTGCCTAACAAAGCCTGAATCCACTCTATAGTTTGAATTCTGGTCACTGGCCTTCTTTAAATATCTCTGACAGCCCCGACATGCCTACTGAATAAAGACTCAAGTTCATAACGAGGCACATGCTTCTCAATATGCTACAGCACACCTTCCCAACTTCATTTCCTGGAACTCCTGCTTACCGTACTTTCTGTATATAGTACTCTGAACACCTCTGCACAGGCTCATTCTGATGCCTCCACACTTTTGCTTATACTCTTCCTACTTTCTGGAATATCATTCCCCTGCTTGTTTCCCTAGAAAACTTTTTCCAAACCACTCTTAGCTCCAATTCACAATTAAGTTCCAGAGGACTTAATTGTCCTCTCTTCTAGGTCATCACAGAACATTACACTTTACTCTATCGCAGTACATACCTTGCTGTATTAGAGAGATTTATTTTTAATAATGCCTCACTGGCTAGACAATGAGCTTCAGGGGGGTACCTATTATACAAACTCATTTTAATTTTAATTTTTTTAAAGATTTTACTCTTTATTTTTATTTTTTATTTTTCAATTACAGTTGACATTCAATATTACATTAGTTTCAGGTGTACAACATACTCATTCTTAGATGCCTCCCACAGTGCCTGGTATCTAATAGTACTGCTCAACTATTTATTACATTGGAATAATGAAAACAAATTTAACTCTGTTTCAACTACTCTTACCAAGATTCAGAGAGAAGACACATAAAGGGAGAACAGTTCATTCTACAAAAAGTAAAAATGGAAATGTATAGGTTTATCCATCTTTGCTTAATCCTAAAAAGAATTTGGCTTCCTCCCAACCTCCCCCACTTTTTAAAAAGTGCCTCTTAGAGATGTTCTACTAATTCTTATAAGTAGGTAAACTCCTCTGATTTATTCCCTAATTCCAGTGTATGCTTAACAAGAAAAATAAGAGCATGAGGGAAAAAACAAAATGAGCTAGAAATATTTTGTGAATAATGATTAACTATGAACTTTAAAAGGTAAATTCAGTGATACAAGTCCAGAAAGCCTTAATTTGAATCCCAGCCCTATCAATTTTTGACTGCAAATGGCTGATCTATCAAGCCTTAGTTTTTCCATCTGTGCAGTGGGAATGATAATACGCACTTCACACCTAGGGTTATTGGGAGGAGTAAGAGTTTATATACGTAAAACATTTAGAACAAAGCATGGCATATAGCAAGCGATTATTAAGTGTTAGCTATTATTATTAGAGCATATTATATCAATTTCTGTAATGCCTTCCAACTCTGGTTTTTTAACTCCTAAATTCTTTCCTAATTTTCTCAAAGGGTGTTATAAAATTAACCATGTAGTAAAAAAAGTAAGCTACAGAATCTATGTTAGCTTGGGTTAGAATAACTGTGAGATTTAAGATGTGGATGCCATAAAAATAAAAAAGGGACGTATTGCAATTCTAAAATCGTTATCATCATTGCTAAAATAAATGGTCTCGTTGAAATTTTAAAATACTAACATAAGTATTTTTAAACCTGATTTTAAAACGTCATGCAATTATATTAATAAAATTTCCAGCTAAAAAGCCACAAAGATGATTCTCAAGTATTTTGATATAGCCTATATTCTTGATAAGTGCTTAAGTTATGATTTAGCCATATTTTGAAAGTACAGCCAAATCTTGATTATCTTTAGTCTCTGGAGATATGGATAGCTTAGACATTGAGAATCCACACATCATTCCAGAATGTCATCTTTAGCCTCTTCTCCCATCAAATCTTTACCACAGTTTATTTAATAGGCTAATTTGCATTTCAACTCCCTTTCTTTCTTACTTGAACAATGAAATGGCAAAATGAATGAATAAAAATTGGACGATAATACAGGAAGGAAGGGCTAATCTAGCCACTAGACAACCAGTCTCTGAACAATCAAGAGTTGGCCGCACAGCATTTACGTTTACCTTAAGAATGAAAATAGCCTCATTCTCCTTCATATCTTCAAGTAATATCACACAGGAGTTCCTATGCCTTAACATTCCTAGTCAGTTTCTCTGAGTACCTGAAAGAACCCTGGTGGTACAGGACCTACTGGCATGCCATCTCCTGGGGGAATGTTTCCTAGCACTGGACTGGGAGCTGCTGCAGCACTCTGCAAAGAATAAAGGAGAAACAAACCTATATCATTACAGAGAAGGCACAAAACCAAAGACTGATGTTAAGTGATTATAGGAAGGGAAGCTTTCATTCCAGGAACAAATATTGGTAATTTCCCCGATTACAGAGGTAAACTAAGATACAACAGTTAGTTTAGTATACGACTAAGTTACTTGGTTTAAACAAGTATCTTTAAATTTTTTAAAGTCACAGAACTTTAAGAAGATGGTATATTTGAATGATATGTAAAAGGCAAGTAATAATATGACAAAATGATCAAAGTTTAAGCAAATGCTTTAAGACAGGCATCTGAAACGGCAACATCAATAACAATAGGTAAAAATGTAGGTAATAAATTTGAAATTGGTAGTTGTAGGAATTGGAAAAAAAGAACTCTCTTTTTTTGGTTATGCTTTTCTGTAATAAACAAGTGTAATTTATCTTCTGCCTATAGGTGGCAACACACATTATTCACTTTCTGATAGGTAGCCAAAATATAATTGATAGCAAAAATAGGGTGGTGAGGATGAAAAAGTAATTAGGAGACTGAATAGACAAAGGAATTAGATTTGGAGAGATTAGTCTCATATAAACAGATTATGAAAAAATTCAGACTGAAAAATTCAGAGTCTACTTCACTTACAAATTATTTCATGGAATCCTAGGGCTTCATGACATAGGAGTATGAAAAACTTTGGGTTACTCTTTGTGATCAAATCAAGATTTTAGATTTAATTTTTACAGAGAGCAGTAATGTATGCAACTGTTCTACAACCATGGATTTCATCCCTCAACATGGTTATACGTATTACAAATACTAAGCGGGCACCTGAAGTATGCTGAAGACTGATTAGTATCAATCCAACAATTCTGCTATGAAAAGAACTCAAAACAAATCCTGGATCTAGCATATCTGTTGCACTGTCCTTACCTATGTATCAGTATTCATTCATGTAGTAATATTCCATGAGAAGATGAAGTATCTCAGTATATTTGTAGCATATATTTCCTAGTATATAAACTGATAAAAATAATGTTTATTCCATAGCATTGGCAGTTATTAATAATGAAGGCCAATGATTTTAGTATTCCCTGAGGACATATAGATTTAAATGTGGCTACCTAAACAGTTGCTTACTTATGAATGCTAAAATTTTAAACTTCTGATAAAGCATTAAGTATAAAAGGAGAAATATTTCTTAGATATTAAGATGAAACAATCTAATATTTTATTTTAAACAAAAACATGCAATTTCATTCAGGGTACATTAATTGAATACCTACCATTTGCCAGATATTGTTCTATTTCACTTTATATGTCAACACTCATGTTTTTCAAAAATGAAAGGCAAATGCTTTCTCCATTTTAACTAAACTTGCATAAAAATTGAATATAGGATGTTGGAGTAATTTACCACTGAACATTTATCCTCTTTTAGTTTAAATATATATATGATTAAGCCAGATCTAGGAAGAATGATTTCATCTACATCCTTTGACAATCAATTACTGTCATGGGGAAGTTGCTCTTAGTACTAAAAGCTAGACATAGGATGTCACTATTGTTCTAATTAATTGCAGAACAGACACTTGTTTTTGCAATACAAAGACATCAAAAGAGACAAGTTTGTAAACCACACCCACCTATTCTTTTATAGAAATGTATACTATGATGTTGAGCAGGTTTACTAAAACAAAACAGAATTCAGTGAATTACTGCAACTTCTTAGTGTGGTTCAAAGATGCTATTTCTCCTTCAATTCTAGTTGCTTAGAAAGTACGTATAAAAGATTTTGCCTACCCAAAAGAAAAAAAAATGTTAGTTTGTATCTAAACTAAAATTCTAAAAACTAAACAGGTAAAGATGCTGGGTCATCATTGGCTCCTTTACTTTTTTCTTTTTGGGGAACTGACTTGTTAAAAGGTATAAAATATGCAAGTTTTTTTTCTTCTTCTTCTAAGTTCTTCATTATATGTTTCCTATACTTTTTTTCAGCTATTATTTAAAAGTGAAAAAAAAATCATTCAGATGAAGATTTAAGCAAGTTAAATATTTAAAATGCCTTTGAATTTTATCTTATACTTCAAAATT
Source organism: Rhinolophus sinicus (assembly GCF_036562045.2). Taxonomy (NCBI): domain Eukaryota; kingdom Metazoa; phylum Chordata; class Mammalia; order Chiroptera; family Rhinolophidae; genus Rhinolophus; species Rhinolophus sinicus. Next base: position 147,296,144 of record NC_133753.1, on the reverse strand, counting down.
ATTTGATAAATTCAATCAAAATATATATGGCCAAAGACTCTTTTAAGCTGTGCAATATAGCAGTTAATATCATAGGAAGAAAAATTCCTTGTCCTTTTGAAGATAACATTCTAGGGAGGGAAGAGAGACAGTAAGTGCTATGAAGAAAAATAAAAGCAGGGAATAGAGTGTTCCCAGTAAAGGGGGTAGGATTCTATTTTAAATAGGATAGTCAGGAATGCATGAATCAATCAAAGTAATGGATCAGGTTATAATGACTAAATGCCTCTTACTCTGAGATTGCATTCCTATATTCCTATATGTACCAAATTCTTATAGTTTGCATCTATTCCCTCATAAAGAATTTTGTGGAAAATTTTCTTTCTTAATAATCATACTTTGGGCATAACAATAAAGACGTCTTGAAAATAAAGAGCTTTAGAGCTAGATGATTTATAGTGTAGAGCATAATTTAGTGTTCTGGTGTGATAGTAATTTCTAGTCTTGGCCTAAGAACACAGTGAAGTAAGCAGAATACCGGTAATTACCCCATTTGTGTACCCAGTACTAGTCTAGAGCATTTCAGACCAAACTTCACTTTGTGGGCCACATTTTTGAGCTAAATAATCCATCCATTGCCAATCATCCTTTGGGATTTATCGATAAGGGATATTTCCTTCCTTTGCCGTACTGTGGACTCAAGCTTAGGGTACCATTCAGTATAGCATGATCATTAACAAATACTAGTCTGATAACAAGCATTACAGAGGTACAATAAACGGTACTCTAAGCATTATAAAAGAGTATATCTCTCAAACTGCCTAACTTATTTATATACAGTGGCAATATAAATAATATATGCTTTGAAACTAAGCTAAATAAGAATCAAGTTTTTGGGATTAGGGCTTCATGTAAAAAGAAGAAAAGTTTCTTGGGTTTTGCTGCTGGAACTTCTGAGATTTGTCTCAAGTTTGCTTCCTACTCAGGAGACAGTTATCTCATGACTTGTGGATCCACAGAAAGTTGTTGTTGGCTCTGACTCATAAAGCATGTATGATTCTGGGGTGGTGGGGTGGTGACTAGATCAAAAAAGAAGAACAAATAGATTAATTATATTAAGAACTACTACAAAGCATTAGTTGCACTGGATTTGTGTGAATTCCCATTAGAATACCATGGAAAATCCTTTATTATGTAATATATGCGTGTCTATTTAGGGTTGACTTTTTATTTCTCTTGCAGAAAAGAAAAACATACAAATGAAATAGCTTTAAAGTATTTCTTCAAAGTGGACTGAATGCATAAAACTTCAGGGCAAACATAGAAATATTAATTATCATTAAAAGTGCTTTGTCTCTTTAGTGGATTATTTTGTGTGCTTTTAATATATACTTTCAGATATGTATTTTCTAACTGCTCTTAAATCATTGACATTGTCATGTGACCTAAGTTTCAAGGTTTTTTTGAGAGTGACAACTTTACTTTTCATTTCTATTTTTCCAAGTCACTAATATAATTTTACCTACTTTTTATAAAACAAATGTACTAAATTTGTTGTTTTCAAATGAACAAAATTAGGGAACAATTATTTGCTTCCCCAAGAATATAGTAAGATGAATTTTAAAAGTCACCATGTGATCTTTCTTCATGTTGCTGCATATTTGTCTTTGTTTCAGTCTGTGTGGTCATTTTCTACTCTTGGATTTTCTGTGCTTATATCACTCTACCCTCTACGAAGGCATCCGTCAATGTGTGCCCCTTCTTCTTTTTCTGTTATTTATTTTTCACTGTTATATACGTCCAGCACCATTTCCCATTCCCCCTGCCCCTTATGCTATTATTATATATTTAATTTTAAACATATTTTATTCTCTAACTCCCTATTTCTAAATTTAAAAATGGGGAAGCATACTGTTATATTTTCTCTTCTTAAATATCTGAAATAAAAGCTAAAAGAATTCTTATTTTAACTTATTTATTATCACTGTGGCCTCTGGTAGGAAAAAAAGTTATATATAGCTTGTATGGAGTTTTCAAAAAAACAGGCATACAATAAAATTTTGCTTAAAGTAAAACTAGGATGCAATTGATTCCTAAGCAAAATTAGTTAGCATTTATCAAGATTCTATACACCAAATAACTAATAGTTTTATTTACTAAGGATTTTAGAGAACCGGTTGCCTAATTATACACTGGGGAATCAAGCTATAAAGTGTATATATTGGTGGAAAAGGAAAAATATTTTAAGTATATGTAAAATTGTGAAGGTAATAAGAGAGGAACTGAAATAGTGATACAATTATTAGAAAAACGGAAGGAGGATTAAAGGGAGTGGTGAGTAGGAAGAGAATAGGCAGAGGAATTATTGGTTTCCATTATTAAGCTATCTGCACTATTTTCAAGCTATCTGCTATAATGCAGGTATTTTTCTGAGAAACATTTGAAGTGATGATAGTAGGTTGTCTTCACAATTTTAGATAGATAAAATTGTCTTCACAATTTTAATGCAAAGCACAATTAAATATTTCGGCTGTTGGTTGAAGATATATTCTTCATTACATGAAGAAATTTTTCTTTGCCTAGTAGTCTAAAAATGATTCTCAAAGAAATCAGGAATGAAAAAGGGCGCTTTTGACTTTTCATATTTAATTGTTATTATTTTGTTTGTCTTTTGGGAAGCATGATATAAGTAATCACATACTGATAGTTTTCTTAAACCATCATTGTATTTCTGAGATAAGCCATGCTTGATCATGATGGGTGATTCTTTTAATAAGTTAATAAATTGCATTTGCTAATGTTTTATTTAGGACTTTTATATCTACACTCTAAATGAGACAAGTTTAGAATGTTCACTGCTGTATTATATTTTTCAATCTTGAGCATCAGGATTCTTCTATCTTCTCAAAATGAATTGGATGGCGAACTGTCTTTTATAACGCTCTGAAGAAGTTTATAGAACATGGTGTTTACATAACACCATATTCTGAGTTTTGAAGTTAAAAAATATGCAGCAGTAAAACTGCCTGAATACAAAGGCAATTTGGGAAATAACTATGGTCATTATTCTTCTTATATTTGTTACTTCTACTTGCTTCAATTCTGTTGATTTACATTTTTTCCAGAGCATTTCATTTCATTGAGATTTTTAGTTTTAATCATATGCATAGTACTCTCATATACTTTAAAAGGGTCCTCTGTAGCAGCTCTGAGACAATTTGCTGCTAGCAGAACTCAAACATCTGTTTTTCCCTTCTTCCATAGTAACAGAACTGTAGCCAGGCACACAGCCATCCAGTCACTTTATATTTCCCAGTCTCCCTTGTTCTTACCAAGAATCAAGTTCTTACTAAAGGAATGTGAGCAGAAGAGGTATGCATCACTTTCAGGCCTAGGTCGTAAGTTTGGAATGCCTCCCACTTGTTTTTAATTAGAGATCTAATTTGTGCCAGACCAACACAACAACGTCCAGTACTATGGCAGAGCACCCACTAGCCTTAGTCTCTGGATGACTTTGTGGAGCAGAGCCTGCCCACCTGCCCTGGACGGCCTTACTGAACTGTGGGCCCTGAGACAGGTGATGATTAGTTTTCTCTATTCTAAATTGAATTAGTGTCCTCATCATTATCTTTGCCAGGAATTGTTCTATTCATTTATTTTGTTTTACTGCTTTATTAGTATGGTATGTTTACTCCTTTAAAAAAATGTATTGTTAGTCTCCTAAACTTTTTTAGGTTTTATTGTTTATTTTCAAACTTCTTAATGAAATTAATAACTATTTTTTTTCTCTTTCTTTAAATACAAAGAATATAAAATTACATATTTGGTTCTGAATTTACTTTTGGTTCCAGCTGCAACATTTGATGTTGGTGTTCACATTTTTTCCCCTAAATCATCTAATAAGTATAATTTTGATTTCCTAAACAGTTACTGGATATAACTGGAAGCCAAAATTGTACTGAGTAGATGATTTTGAAAAAAAATGGGAACACCAATATCAAATCTTGTAGATGTAACCAAAGATATACTTCAATTTACAAATGATTGGAGATTTTATTTTTGTTTTAATTTCTAGCTTTCCCATTTGTGTTTAGGTAAGATGTAATATACAGTTTCTGGTATTTAGGAATTTGTTGAACAATTACTTGTGTGATCTAACCAATGATCAATTTTTATAATTTCCCATGGATACTTAATGAAATATCCATGTTCTTGGTCTACATTTTTAATCAATTTGCCTATCTTCTTATTGTCTTTAATTTTTGTTCTCTTGCTCTTTCAAACATATGTAATATCATACAACTGTTTGTCCATTTCTCCTTTCTTCTGTATGTTTAATAAACACTGCTTTGAATCTATTTTATTCAAAATTAGTATTGTAAACTCAGCTTTCCTTTTGTTTGTGTTTATATATTAAACACCCATCTGTTTTTAAACTTTGTGCTATGTTTTATTTAACTGTTTCACTTGTTAGCAGAAATGTCATTTAACATGCATCTAATAAGGTGTCCTTTAAAATTGAAGAAAGAAACAACTTTTCTGTATCCTAAGTATTAAAGGTAGTAAAGCTGGGACAAACAATGTTGTTTAGCGTTTCCTATGAAAAATGAAGAGGTTAGCTTACTTTTCCTATTCTACATCTCCCTCTTTCATTTCTTAATCCTTATTATAAACATCTGGCATTTTAGGCATAAACTTTTCGTTTTTATCGCTTCTTTCAGCAGTAACTACTAACCTCTAAATTCAGTTTTGTAATAAGAACATCAATTTTATCTAGCTTATTTTCCCTATCATTAAAATAAATAAATAAATAAATAAATAAATAAATAAATAAATAAAAACATCACTACTCATGAATTTTAATTTTTGTACAATTCTTAGTTGGCTAAAGGATATATAAATATCATTTTCGAAATCCTTATATATGCAAAAGTCTTCATTGACTCTCATCAAAACTATACATACTACTGTTTTTTAGTATTTAATGTTGCAGAAAAGTCTGATATTGTCCTGATTTTTGTTCCTTCGGTGGTAATCTGCTGTTTTCTTCTAAAGATTTGAGGGATGCTTTTTTTGATATTTATCATTCCGAAATGTTTCAATTCCATATCTATGTATTGATCTCTAAATTACTTGCCCAGAATGATGTGAACCTTTTAAATGATCACACCTGGGTTATTTTTCAATGCTAGAAAGTGGGTGGGGGGGGTAAGATTTCTCAGTTAATAGGTCTAAAGGAAAGATCTGGCAAACCTCAAAGGGTCATTCTTTGTAAATATTATTAGCAACTAAGTATACAGTTATGATATTATTGAGAACAAGGGAAATATGCTTAGGAATCTTGCCAGGACAGCATTTTCATAGGTTATTGGTGACATGGGAAACTAGTACATTTATAGAAAACACTTTACATGTATATGTGACGTGTTATAAAAAATTAATCAATTTTTACTAAGTGATCCTTCTTTTCAGATAGTATCCAAATATAAATTCTGAACTATGAGAAAAACAGTATGCATAAAATATGTTTTCTGTCGTATATTTATAGTAAGAAATATTCTAAGTAACTCAAAAATTCAGCCATAATATAATGCTTAAATAAGTTGTAGTATGTCTAAGTGATAGAACATGATTTAACTATTAAAAATAATGGCTACAAATGGAATAATTTAGGAAACAGGAATTTGTTAATGATATGCTATGTGAAACATGCCAAACACAGAATCAAAGGTAATGTAATTGTGCAAATGGTAAAAACAATCTATAAAAGACAGTGGGTGAATACATAAAATTAACTGTTAGAATGATGTAACAGATTTTTTAATAAAATGTTCACAGGCTTTATGAAATATTGTTTCTACTTATAAAAATTATTATACGTTAAACATACGCAATGCTGGTTTTGTTAATACCTATAAAATATGACCAAATGCTAACTTTATTTAAGACAAACCTAATCCCTAAAATGTAAGGTTAAATAAAATGCAGATATTATTAACTTTAAAAAGAACTCTTATTTCAATGAAAAAAATGATATGAAACATTTTAATTTTTAGACAATGAAGAAACAGTTTTTTTCTGTTTCAGAAAGTCAGATCCTAGAAATTATCTAAAAATCACTTACATTATTCCTGGGCATTTATGTGCATTGACTACACAAGTTCATTTTTCAGCATCATATACTCTACCCTAGGTCACCCCACTCAACCACTTCTTAGAGTCCGAAGAACCAGCATCATTGACTGTTGTGATGCTTTTTAGGCCTGCTTTTAGATCATAAAATTATTTCATATGTTGCTTTCACAAAATCTCAATTATTCAGAGAATAGTATTCAAGCCCTTAGGTTTCCAAAAGAGGGACAGACCCAGAAACAGGATTTAAAACAAAATCAAATAAGCAAAAACAAAACATCAGTGTCGATGTAGTCTCTGAGCATCTAGAACCATAAAAAGTGGCACAGAGTTGGCGATCAAAATGTTATATTATATTACAGCTGATGTTTGTCATGCAGGAAAAAAAAGTGCTTTGATTGGCTGGTAATTTCTACAAAAATGCTAATTTTTTCATATGAAAACCAAGAAGCATAGGAAATATTACAGAAGGAAAGCAACTACTGGTGCTAAAAAACGTTTTAAGTGCAAGAGAAATGCAAAAAGACCCTGATAAACACAGTGATGATTTCATTCCTAAGAATACTTTAAGAGCCAGCCTTTGATTTAGTTATTTTTCAGAACAGCATTCGTTTCCTGGTTCAGAATTCAGGTTCCTTGAATTCCATATTCAGCTTTAATCAGAAAAGGTAGATGATAAGAAACAGGGCTGACATAAGGGATTTGTTTTGAGACCATTAAGTTCTAGGTGATACCTTCATTTCAGTATTTGTATCCCCAATATTAGCTGCCTACTATGTGCCCAGGGCTGGCTATTCTCAGACGCACAGATTCATTTTGAACACACAAAATTTTGAACTTTGTGTGACTAATCCTCAAAATGATGATTATGAGTTATTAAGAAAGACCATATAAATAGCATATAGAATTTTCTGTTTAAAAATGAAATGAAATGAAATGGGGATGTTTATGGTACCATTTTTAGCATTCATATTATTATAAGTTCAGCCCTCAAGAACCATTTATTATCTTCATATGAATTTCAGAGATCGAGTAAATTGTTATTAGAGCAATAAGCCTGCATTATGGCCACATGGCCAAACTACAGTCCTATCTGTGAGAGCTTTTCCATTAAATACCCCTGCCCCCTACCCACAAACTAACATCTTTGTCAAACACTAATAAAATAATCTTTGATAGTATTTCAAAATACCATAGTTTAAACAGAAACACAGGGAAAGGTGTTAGAAATATTAATGCTGTACTTTCTTCTACAATTTTTTGACTGTTACAGATTCTGGCCATTGTTCTACTTTTCCCTTTTTGAACTCCAAAATGGAAGACTTTGTCTCTTTTCTATATACTATTGATTGAATGTAAAAATTCCTGGGCTTCTAACTTGTTTGAGTGTGTAGGTATCTTAACTACTCTCACTGGCATCTTGTAAAATAACACAGGATAATTGAAGTATCCTTTGGACATAAATCTTTGGCAGAATGCCTCCCCCAAAGCTGTCCAAGCACTAACCCGAGGGCCTGTGACTGCGGTGGCCTCTAAAAGCTGAGAGCAGCCCCTGGTGACACCTAGGACCACAAGGAACTGAATTCTCCCAGCAGCCTACAGAAACTTCAAAGAGGGTTCTTCCCAGAGCCTCCTGATAAGAACCCAACTGGCCCACACACTTTGAGTTCAGACCAGGATCAGCGAAACCAGCCCCGTGAAACCGGACTCTGACCTACAGAACTGTGAAATAAACTTACGTTGTTTTAAACTACTAAATTTGTTACAATTTGTTATGTCAGCAATAGAAAACTAATACACCTCTTCCCCAAAATTACTATTTTACTTTGAAGCTTATTTTTCATGGGGTATCTAAAAATTAGAGAACTTTATGGATTCTTAGAGGTCATTGTACTTGACCTGTTGCACAGTATGTATTTGCTAATACTATCATTTTGATTAAACCAAACTGTCCTTCTGATTAAAAGTAAACAAACAAAAATATCTCCCAGGTTTAACTAAGCTTAGTTCTGTGGTTTTTCTGGGCTCACAGTTCTTTTAGTGGCTTTGAATCATGCCCTGTGGGAATCAGTTTTTTCCCCTCCACAGTAAAGAGTAGGGAAGCATAGTGAGGAGAAGAAGGGTACGTGCAGTGTCTCTTCAGTTAGAATTGCCTGCCACTAACTCTGCCTTCCTCTTATCGACAAAGGAATGGCTCCTTAACTGTTAACTGAAGGTTCCACCAATCCCATCTGGCCAAGCTAGCTCCTAGGATCGGGAAAATAAAAAGACAACTGAAACCATAGCTTAGGGTTTATCACCATAGAAACTCTGCTAATGTTCTGACCCTGCACCCTGATTCAAAGTAAGTAGGGTAAGGCCATTGGTGCCAAACGTAGGCCCATTTTATCACTTTCATTTGCTGGACTTCCTGCCTCAGGTCCTGTTTAACTAGCATCTCCATGTCTCAGAGACTAGAACACAACATTCCATCGAGTTCTTTCCTCGTATTAATTCTGAGGGAGCATGTTTCACTCCTGAACTTCTACTGCTGCAGCTGAGTCCTCACTGCTCGCAGTTGTATGCCCTTGATGCCAACAGTTCCCCTGCCTAGATCTCCACCTACCACTGCTCACCTTGTCCCTCAGTCTCTCCAGTGCACAGTGGTTTCCACTGGCAGAACATTTCCATTCCTCATTGTGTACCATCGTAATGATGACCACTTGCACATATCTTTGCTTGTTGCCTGCTACCAGTCTCCAAGATCGCCAAGGCACATATACTAACCTGTCTTGCCTTCTTCTCAATGGTCTGCTGTAGGACCTCTCACAATTGCTTCCTCAGTCATCCTAGAATGGCTTTGCCTTAGAATCCAAGGCACATTTGTTCTGATTGCATGATCACAGAACCTCTACTTAAGAAGTTCTTTTTTTAAACCTTTGTCATAGAATAGATGACCGTTATTGGGGTACAGCTCTGTATTAATAGCACGAATCATTGTAATTTGTGTGTGTGTGTGTGTGTGTGTGTGTGTGTGTGTGTGTTTGATTTTTCCAGGAAGAAGTTAATCATTACATACACATCTTGTGAAAAGTCATATCCCTATGCATCAGTTAAAAAGTTGATGCAAAAAGACATATCTCCCCTGAAATATCTGTTTTGTTTTGAAATTGATAACTTTTGTGGGAAGAAATTTAAAGTCAATAATTCTAAGATTTTTCCTTTAACAACATTATTAGCATGAACCTGAAACAATATGCATCTAATATAACAAATTTCTAAAAGCTCTTAAATGTTATGTAGACCAAATAAATAAATATGAGTAAGCAGATATTAAAACAGATTTTAAAAAAATGTTCAGATTATTTCAATACATTACAATATTTTATGATGATTTCCATACTAAGGTTAATTTTTAAGACTTCAACATTTATTTTATTTAACATATCTCATAACCCCCAAAAGTTGTTATTATGGACAGAGAACTTGAAAGTAACTTGAGCAGAAATACTGTTGTTTAGTTTTAAAAGATGTTATTGTTTTCTTAAAAGTGGCATGACAAATATATTATAAAAGGCACAAAATAAAAATAATAAAAATAAAAATACTTGTTTACATTGGCTCCAAACTAGAAACAGGGCTAAGTCACTGAATTAGCTTTCTAAATCTTTTTGATAAATATAAAGTATAATTCTGCTTAATTCTGCCATTGGGCTTGAAACTATTTAATTGCTGCCACAAGGCAAAACAAAATAAAACATTTCTATATGTAAGCACGTATAAACGCACACAATAAGGGATACCTACAAAGGCTGCTTTTATATATGTGCAATGTTTAGGTGGGGAGATAATCTTTTAAAAAATGCTTTAATGAAGATCCTAAAGATAGTACCTATAAAAATACAGTTATTTAGACTAAAAAAATGAGAAATTCAGCAAATTACTGGTGCTCTCTTTAGAGCAAACATAAAGGCAATCATGCTTAGAGAGCCACTTTAAAATTTAAAAAAAAAAATTCATTGGGCAGTGGTTGAGACACATTAGCCCAAACTTCATCCACCAGTTTTTCCAACCTCCACTACAGTGCTCTATAATAATCACGATGGTCACTGATAGGAAATCTGTAAGATATTTACTCGTGAGAGAAAGATAGTTAACTACATTTCAACACAAAGAGCTAGTGTGACTGTTTTTTAAAACCAATGTACCAAATCTTATATTGCAAAGGAGTAATGGGCTCTAGAGTATGCTGAAACTACTCAAAACATCTGGAATTCCTCTTTTGGAACTATCTGCCTCAGACACTGTATCACATTCTTTTGGATATTCTCAAGATAAGAAATCTTTATCCTTAAACAGTTAATTTGCTTTTTGGAAGCAGGAAAAATTCATTTGGTATAGTTTTGTTAATAGTGGATAAGGAAAGATAAAAAGACAAATAATTTTTTTTAATATAACAGCTTTTTTCATATAAAATGGCATTTAATTCAATTGCAAAAATTTAAATTTATTTATCTTTAATTAGAGTTGACATACAATATTATTTTGATTCAGGTGTACAACATAGTGATTCAACACTTACGTGCCCTAAGATGTGATCACCATAAGTTGAGTAACCATCTGCCACCGTACAAAGTTATTACAATATTATTGAGTATATTCCCTATGCTGTACTTTACATTCCCATGACTAAGAAGTACCAATTTGTACTTCCTAATCCTCTTCACCTTTTGCACCTATCCCCCAAGCTCTCCCCCCCAAACCCTTTCCCTTCTGGCAACCATCAATTTGTCCTCTGTATCTATGACTCTATTTGGTTTTTTTTGTTTGTTTGTTTGTTCATTTGTTTTTTAGATTCCACGCATCAGTGAAATCATATGGTATTTGTCTTTCTCTGTCTAACTTATTTCACTTAGCATAATACCCTTTAGGTCCATACATGTTGTCGAAGTTTTTAAAGTGACCACATAATTGAGATATTTCAGGATTTTATATTTTTTTAAATCAATCTTTGACTTCATAATTTTCATTTAATAGCACACCTTTTATTTAACAATTTATTTGTGTCTATTATATATCTAACACTAAACCAAGTAGACCTTATTCTTGTCCTCAGGAATTTATAATCTTAGAAGGGGAAACAGACAATTACACACAAATTTATTTACCAGTGTGATAAATGCTAGAAAAAGAAAGGGGAAAATGTACTTGGAGGGTTACGGAATTTTTCCTAGAAATAACATTAAAGCTGAAAGCTGAATAAAGAGTTGGTGATAAAGGGGCAAAAGAGAATTAAAAAGTAAGGCAACAGAATTAAATTATACAAACTACAAGAATTAAGCAATAAAGGCCCTAGGATGGGCAAGAGAGGGGCAAAGTATAGAAAATATTTAAAAAGATCAGTATGGCTGAATCACAGTGATTCCAATGTGTGGCATGAGATGATTTTAACTTTGTCATAGGAGCAATATGAAGTTATCAAAGGGCTTTGAGAAAGAAGCACATGATCATCAGATCTATTGTTTTAAATAGATAATTCTGGTAGTAGCTTCCTTGAGAAAATGAAAAAGAGGAGACAAGAGAAGATTCTTTCTGAAGTAGCACAGTAATAAGTTGAGCTGCGTGGGCAGCAGTGGAGAAAAAATGTAGATGGATTCAAACTATGTTCGTTTCAAAGTTAAAAACTGCCAGAATTGATGAAGGTCAAGCAAAAAGGGGTAAAGCAGAAGAACATGTCATAGGTGACTCCCAGATTTCTGGCATAAGCATTGCTAGGAGACAGGTAATACTGGATGTGCACCAAGACTGGACGGAGGAGTGCACGCGGGGCAGTGGGGAAGCACAAGTTCAATTTAGAACATGTAAAATATTCAGCAAGAGCATTTGTTTACTAACAACTCTGTTTTTAGAGTATTTCCAGAAAAGAAATTCTATACCCCCTAACTTGTTTAATAATCTTATTGACCTTGTCATTTTAAAACCATTATTTTTCAATTAAGTTCTTTTTTTTATGTGTTCCTATATTACAGAGAAAACAATTGACTACTACCTTAGGTATAGTCAATTATAGCAATATACACCTTCATCAGCAAACAATGAATAAGAATTTGTGGTTTCTGTAACTCTTGCATAAAGTCTATTTTAGTACCAACCGTATTATGTTAAGGTTTTCTCTGTTCAGTCTGAAAATACTTAGCCCTCAAGGGGTCGGCCTGTTTTCCTCCTTTGTGTATGCAGCACTTAACAGTGCCCGGTGTGTGGTTAGTAAAAACTGGATGAAATCAATCCATGTTATTATGATGACATGTTTTGTTTCTGGCTAAAATAAATGCTATGTCATTTATAGAATTAATAAGTTATCTTAAATCTAAAGTAGCCTGTGCTATTTTATGTCAAATAAGCATATCAAGCTCCTGGAAGACAACCTGACAGAAGTCAAGATAGCTGATACTTGCTTCGCTATTTTCTAAACAGGCGAGGATAGTTTTAGAGGACAACAGTCAAATAAATTATAAAATCTTCATGTTAGCATTCCCTGTGATGAACATAAAACAATGGTGCTATTACATAAGAAATGTCAACTTATTATTAGGATCGTTTCATTTGGATAGTAATTTGATTACTATAAGACGACCACATAATTAATTAATTTTCAAGATCAAGTTCTAATATATGGTTGCGAATCCCATATAACCATTAAGCTAACTTTGTTTTAAACACCATAAAATAATCATTTCTTTCATTGTGAAATCACTATTTGTAATTACTCAACTAGATAAGACTAGATGTTTTGTCTAGCAAAATAAGATTTAAGGCAAAAAGCATTAGTAGATATAAAGAGGGTCTTTACTTAATAAAAGGAACAATCTGCAAGCAAGTTATAACTATCCTTAATGTATCTAACAGTATAACTTTAAAATGCATATAGAAAAGCTGACAAAATTACAAAGAGAAATTAACAAATCCATAACATAGTTAGAAAATAAGAGACGTCTCAGAAACTAATATATTAAATAGACTAAAAATTAGATGTGACAACAATTAACAAGCTTGATTTAATAGACATTTATAAGACCCAGGAGCCACAAATAGAAAATATAAATTTTTCAAACACTCTTGGAATACTCACAAAAACTGATCACAAACCAGGCCACAAAAAAGCCTCAAAAATATTCAAGAATATATGTGATATGGATTATATTCTTTGAATACATAATACAATAAAATTAGAAATTAAAAAAAATCTTATTCATAACCGTATGCTTTGGGGAACTAAAAATACATATTTCTATATATCTAAAATCACAATAGAAAATTGTTTAGATTTTAATTACAAAAGTCTTACATATCAAAACTTCTAAGGTATAGCTAAAGCAGTACTTAAAGGAAGCACATAGCTTAAATGTGTATGTTAGGTAATGGGAAAGGCTAGAAATATAAGTATTTTGGATTTATCCCTGTACAGTAATAAATCTAGGGAGCTTATTTTTGCTCCATTAAAATTTTACAAACATTTTTATTATGTTTCTCCCTAAGATTTGGCACTTGCCAAATACAGTTGAGTGAAGTAGAATGTAAAATTTTATTCTTAAGTTTATTGTAGCACAGAAAAAGACAGAGATTATTATTTAACACTGTAAAGTAATATATATAATCAAGTATAATATAGAGTAGTAAAACAGCAATGGTGTGAAACCCACCATATTGTGTGCTTTCTAACCTCTGAAATTGCACTGAAGTGGAAAGAAAAGATAAATATCTTAGAAGGAAACAAATACTATTTAGGCTTGGGGAGCAGTTATCATAAACTGTAGTGCATTTCACTGCCTTGGTAAAAATGTTACATGTTCTTATGTTTGTGAGAAACTTGGGTATTTACATGTAAACTGAGGCATTGCCACCTGTCCTCCACTCATTAATGCCCTGATGTAGTTCAGGTAAGGTCGTCCCCAGAGCTGTCTCAGCCCTTTCCGCAATACCCAGGAGACCACTGTCCCACCAAAGGCATACTAATTCAAAATACAGCCAGAGAATTCACAGCAAGGGAAAACACTGATTATTAGGGTTAACTTCATGGAAGACAGTCATGATTTCAGCTGAATCTTGAAGAAAATTAATGTGATGGAAAGGAATAATAGTAATAATAATAATAATTAATAATAATATAGAAAATTCAGACCAGAATAAGAACATGGGAAAATGCACAAAGGAAGCAATGAACTATAGAAAATGGGACACTTCCCTCCTTGATCAACAGGAGAAAACAAGAGTTGTATACGTGAGATAAGACCAGTTGCTGGAAATGCTTAAATACCAAGATATATTTGATTCAGTCAGTGATAAAGAGTTATTATATGTCTCCAAGATATGAAGCAACTTAACATGATAATAGTAATAATTAATGAGCTTCAAAGTTCATGAAACAAAGATTATCAGAACTTGAAAGAGAAACAAATTCACTATTATAGGTAGAGATTTTAACACTTCTCCTAATAATTGATAGAATGAGTATACAGAAAATCAGTAGGGATATAAAAGACTAGTAAATCTATAAATTATCTAGAGATAATTGAATTTATAAAATGCTACACTCAACAATAGCAGAATACACATTATTTTCAATATGTATTCTTTTTTTTTTTTTTTTTTTCAGTTTCAGGTGCACAAGACAAAGCAAAACTTAAGACGTTTATCATTTATATCCCTCACACTGTGTGAACCCCCCTCCCCCCATCCACTATCCCTCTGTACATTCCCCAAATTAATTTTCCAAACCCCGTGGTCATCTTGTGGTTACCAACTATTTTCTGTATTCTTGAATGTGTATTCTTGAAGCATTCACCAAAATAGACCATATGCTGGGCCATAAAACAAGTCTCAATAAATTTAAAAAGATAACATACAACAAGTTACCTGACCACAATGCAATTAAATTAGTAATTAAAACCAAAAGATATTTTAAAAATCTCCATACGTTTTGGAATTAAACAATATCCTTCTAAATAATATGTGTAAATAAGACATTGTATGAGAAATTAGAAAATATTTTATATTGAATTATAATGAAAATACAATATATCAAAACCCGTGGGATGTAGCTACAGTAGTGCTATAGGGGAAATATACAGCATTAAATCTTACATAAAAAAAGAAGATTCAAAATCAATGACTAAAACTTCCATCTTAAAAAGCTAGAAAAAGAGTAGCTTATGCCAAAGTAAGAAGAAGAAAGGAAATAGTAAGAATAAAAGCATAAAACAATACAATAGAAAATAGAAAAACAGAGAAAATTAATGTAACAAAAAAGCAGGTTCTTAGAAAATTCAATAAAAATGATAAACCAGACTCAAAAGAGAGAACACATAAATCACCTTTATCAAAGGATAGCAATAGTTAGCCTACTGACATGAAAAGGGAATATTATGATTAATTGCACAGCAATAAATTTTATGACATAAAAGAAATAAACATATACCTTGAGAGAAAAAGTAATGACCATAGCTAGTCTTAAAAGAAATAGAAAATCTAAATATCTCTACATTTAATTAAATTGAATTCTTAATAAAAACCTTCACACCAACAAAATTCCAAGCCTGAATAAAAATTTGCAATTCATTTTATGAGGCCAGTACTACTTCGACACCAAAACCAGAAAAAAAAACAGACCAGTGTCTTTCATAAATGTACACAAATGATTTCTAAAAAAATCTCAGGAAAATTAGAACACAACAACATATGTAAAGGATAATCATGACCACTTCACATCATGACCAGGTGAGATTTTTTTTCTAGAAATGCAAGTTGGTTTAATATTTAAACATTAATAAAATAAAAGTGTAAAACCACATGATCAGTTCAATAGGCATAGAAAAAGCATTTGTATTTGACAAAATCCAAGACCTACCCATGAGTTAAAAAAAAAAAAAAAAAAAATCTCAGCAAAATAAAAACAGACAGGAACTTCCTAGATCTGATGAAGTCATACTTAACAATGAAAGACTGAATGCTTTCCCCTTAAGGTCAGGAATAAAGTACAGATGTCCATCATCACCATATCAATTTGACGTTTTATTGGAGGGCCTAATCAATGCTATCAATGCAAGAAAAAAAGGCATAGAGATTGGAAAGGAAGAAGTAAACTGTCTTTATTAACAAACAACATAATCACATGCATGGGATTCTTTAAAGAAGTGCCTAGAAGTAATAAGTGAATTTAGTGTGATCAAAGGATACCAGGTCAACATACAAAAGCTGATTAAATTTCAACATACTATGAACAAATAATTGCAAAATAAAATTTTAAAAATACCATTCACAATTACATCAAATAATTCTATACTTAGGATAAAGTTAACAAAATATGTTTAAGATCTTACAGTGACTACAAAACACTGCTCAGAGAAACTGAAGAAAATTTAGAGATATAACATGTTCATGGAAGAGAAGACTCAATATTTTCAAGATGTCAAGATGTCAATTCACCCAAATTGAGCTATAGTTGCACACAATGCCATTCAAACCCCCAGAAGATTTTTACATTAAAATTGATAACCTAATTCTAAAATTTATATGAAAATGTAAAGAATTTAGAATAGCCAAAGCAATCTTGGAAAAAAATGAAAAAGAACAAAGTTCTTTCTCATACTAAGTGATTTCAAGACTTTCTATTTAGCCACAGTAATCAAGATGGTGCGACACTGGCTTAAGAACACATATTTGTATCAATGAAACAATGTAAGAGTCAAGAACTAGCCTCAGACTTGAATGGTCATTTGTGTTTTGACAAAAGTGCCTAAATAACTCAACAGGAAAATGACAAGTCTTTGACACATTTTGGGTAATTAAACTCTCTTGTTTCAGTTTCTTCATTTGAAAAATGGGAATGACAAGGTTATCTACCTCAGTTAGGTGGGTTGCTATGAAAATTAAATGAGTTAATACATGAAAAGTACTTGGACTATTGGGCCTGGCATGTATTAAATAAATGCTCAGCTATTCAACAATTTTATGCTTCTAAATGAAAAGTAGGTGGCAAAACTAGAGAAATTATCTAGAAAAATGATTCTAAAATGACAGTTTTATATGAAATAAAAATTAAGGCAAATGTGAGTTTGTTTCCCTGTAAGTTTACCAAGTTGTCTTAATTTTTAAAACGTCACCTATGTGCTAAATTCTAACACAGGACAGCAACAACTAACTTATTTTCAGAAACTGTGGTTTACTGTAGCACTTGATAGGAATAATTAGATTATCTGAAACAAATTCTGAAATTTTAAATTTCATTTGTCAACTTTCTCTAAAGAAATAGTGAGTTATGATTAATACCCTTAACATGTTCCAATCTCACGGGGCTTTTCTGACTTTATTGCTTAATAAATAAAACTGTATTATGGAACTTCTATGATCAACATCTAAAAGTTAATTTACCTAAAAATATTCTTAACTATCAATGTATTTCTCTTTTCACTGGGCTTGGTTAGTGGGATTGAAGCCAATGCTGATGAGCTCTAATAGCCAGTCTGCATATGAATTAATCTCTTCTGCAACTAGGCCGTAAATGACATGATTAACTCCAGGTAGACATCTTAAAGTGTCAGTGACCACATGAGAATCAGGAAGCAGCCTAGTTAGAGATTAAAACAAAACCATCATTACTACTTATATGACTCAAAAAGCAAGACACTGACTGTAAGTCCTTTTGACATCAAGGGTTATATGTGATAGTTCTCTTCACAGTGATTATGGATAGTCACCTACAGCTTTAATTATACATGCTCTATGCTGCAAATAGTAGGCATTCAATAAATATTTGGTGGCTGAAAGAATTAATTAATTTGTTTTGTCACCTATCATATGAGCTATCCTTAAGAATGATGTGTATATGTTTTAGAAGAATGTGTGTTGTTTTTGTTGGATGGAATATCGTATATAAGATTGTTAGGTCCATTTGACCAAAATTATGTTTCAAGTCCAACATTTCCTTCTTTATTTTCCATCTGGATCACCTATCCATTGCTGAAAGTGGGGTACTGAAGTCCTCTACTCTTGTTGTGTTGTTGTCTAGTTCTCTCTTTAGATCTCTTAGTATTTGCTTAATATATTTAGTGCACCAATGTAGAGTGTGTATGTATATATGATTGTTGTCTTTTTGATGAATTGACCCTTTATCATTATATAATGACCTTTCGTTACATTTTTCACTTAAAGGCTATTTTTTTCTGACATAAGTATAGCTATTCTTGCTCTCTTTGGGTTTCTACTTGCATGGTATATCATTTTCCATCCCTTCATTTTCAGCCTATGTGTGGTCTTAAAGCTGTAGTGAGTCTCTTGCAGGCAGCATATAATTGGGTCTTTTTTTTTTTTTTAATCCATCCAGATACTCTGTGCTTTTTGATTGGAGAATTCAATCTATTTACATTTAACTATTGATATTTAAGAACTTACTATCGCCACCTTATTATTTTCAGACCATTTTGTAGTTCCCTTGTTCCTCTGTACACTCTTGCTGTGTTCCTTTGTGAATTGCTGACTTTCCATCGTGGTAAGCTCTGATTCCCTTGTCTTTATCTTTTGTGAGTCTCCTATAGATTTTTTGCTTTGTGGTTACCGAGTGACGTATACAAAATATTTTATAGCTGTAACAATCTATTTTATGTTGATAACATTTAATTTTGATCGCATACAAAGACTCTACCCCTTTACTCTCCCACTTTTAGGTTTTTAATGTCACAATTTGCCTCTTTTTATATTGTATAATTGATAACTAATTATAGTAGCAATAATCATTTTTGATACTATTGTGCTTTAACTTTTATATTAGGTCAAGTGGTTAACATATCATATTACAGTACTAGAGTTTTCTGAATTTGACTATAATTTATCTTTATCAGTGTGTTGTATATATTTATATGTTTTCATCCTTTAATTTCAGCTTGAAGAACTCCTTTCAGCATTTCTTGTAAGGCAGGTCTAGTGGTAATAAATTCCCTGAGCTTTTGTTCATCTGGGAAAGTATTTTTCCTTCATTTCTTAAGGATAACTTTGCTGAAGAGAGTATGTTTGGTTGGCATTTTTTTCTTTCTTTCACCATTTAGAATATATGGTTCCATGCTCTCCTCACCTGTAAGGTTTCTGCTGAGACCGCCACTGATAGACTCAAGAGCGTTTCTTTGCAGGTTATAATCTTTTCTCTTGCTGCCTTTGTCTTTGATTTTAGACAGTTTTATTATAATGTCTTGGAGAAGGTCATTTTGGACTCTAATAATGGGGCAATATATAAGTTTCATGAACCTGGATGTCCAAACCTATCAGTAGGTTTGGGAAGTTCTCAGTCATTATTTCTATAAATCAGCTATGTGCCCACTTCTCCCTCTCTTCTCCTTCTGAAACTCGAATGATTCGGGCATTGGTTTTGTTTTTGTTTTTGTTTTTTTTATAATGTCCCATAGATTATGTAGCATTTCTTCACTCTTTTTCATTTTTTTTTTCTCCTCACACTGGGTTATTTCAAAATTCGTATCCTCCATCTCACTGATTCTTTCTTCTGTTTGGTCTGCCCTGATATTGAGGCTCTGTATTGTATTTTTCATTTCATTCATTCTTCAGATACAGAATTTGTTTTATTCTTTTTTTTATGATTTCTATCTCTGTTAAATTTCTCATTTTGATCCTGTATTGTTTCCTTGATTTCATTGAATTGTCTGTTTTCTTGTAGCTCACAGAGTTCTTAAAAGAGCTATTTTGAATTATTTATCAGGTAGATCTCTATGTCTTTGGGTTTGGTTACTAGAAAAAATTATTGTGATCTTTTGGTGACACCATGTTTCCTTGGTTTTACACGTTCCTTGGAGATTTCTGTTGCTGTTTTTTAAATTTGAAGTAGCAGTCACCTCCTCCAAATTTTATTAACTGCCTTCAGAGTAAAAATACCCTATGTCAGTCCTTCTATAGATTATGAGGTGTTCTCTGATGTTGTATGGATACAATTGTTCCAAACTTCTTTCTCCCCCTTGTGGCAGAATTCTTAAGCTTGTATGTCTTCTCTCAATCCTACAAAATACCAGGTCAGTTGCTGACAGCCTCTCTTTTATTTTCCTGAAGGTGGTCCTAACATCTCAAGTCTGTGGTTTCTCCCTAGCCCACAGGACCTAGCCTGCTTCCTGTAGGTGTTCCCTGCCTACCAGAGCTTGCTCTCCCTGCAGCCCTGGGAGCCACACAGGGAGTCTGCTGGAGTGGTGGGAGATGTGGGTTTGGTAGGCAGTGCACTGGGGGTTCCCACAGGTCAGCTGGGAGACCCATGGATGAAGTAGTCCCCTTGGCTCAAGAGTGGGCTTCCTGATAAAGAGTCCAGAATAGTCAGCAAGAACCTTGTCCTTCTAATGCCCCCCCTCTAGGAACCTCATATGCTGCTCTCCTGATCGGCTTCCTCCTCCTAGTCATGGAGCTCCCTCTTTAATGCTGTGAGAAAGTAGTAAGTCTCTTCGGCAGGGTCCCCCTCAGCTGGGGAAGCTAGGCGTTCACTCTCTGACTCTTCGTTTTCTCCACAGAAAAAAATCACGGGCTGTCTAGGTTAGCCCTAATCTGTGCCACCTTGTGGGAGGGATGATGCTGACAGAGACAAGCTGTTCCTCTTACCCATTTCAATGTGTCCAAAGTCGTTTTTTAATTTTTCCCCAACAGGGAGTTAGTACTTCTCCTCTGGAAATCTGAACTCCCACAAAGGCTCTTCTGCAGGTGCTCCCAGACTGCAGCTGAGAGGGGCCCAAATCAGTTCGCAATCGCTAGCTGGAGATTCCACAGCTAGTACAGACATACCTCAGAGAAACTGCAGGGTTGGGTCCAGACAGCCGCAATAAAGTAAATATTGCAATAAAGCAAGTCACAGAAACATTTATGTTTCCTAGTGCATATAAAAGTTATGTTTACACTATAGCATAGTCTATTAAATGTGTGATAGCATGATGTCTAAGAAAACAATGCACATACCTTAATTAAATAATACTTTATTGCCAAAAAATGCTAACTATTATCTGAGCCTATTGGAAAAATGGTGCTGATGGACTTGCTCAATGCAGGGTTGCCATAAACTGTCAATTTGTTAAAAATGCAATATCTGTGAAGCACAATAAAGCAAAGTGCAATAAAATGAGGCATGTCTGTACCTAAGTCTGTCTGCCTATTACCCCATATACCAGTTGGCGCTCCTGGGTCATATGGTGCTGGGTCCCAAAACTCCCACAAAGGTATTTCTTCTGTTCATGGGTGGATGCCAGATTTTTGTTGTTGAAGCGGGGGATATAAATGAGGGTCATCTTATGCTGCCATTATGCTAATGTCACTTCTCCTGGGCATCCTATATTTTATCTGACAATCCTATCCATCCACACTAAACCATCATAAGCAAGAAATAAGCTTTTACTGTATTAAGAGATTTGTGGCACTGAGACTGTTTTTACAAATACTTGACTTCCTTGACTAATATAAAATATTTTAAGGAATAGTAATAGAAATAATGAGTAGTAATAATACAAATAATAGTCATAGATATAATTAGGTTTCTGAATGAAGTCTGAAAATATCACCACATAGTTTATTGTGGTTAAGCTGATAAAAACCAAGTACCTCTAACTCAGGCACAGTATCTGAAAATTTTTATGATACTTGTTGAATATGTACTAGGTATGATGTACTCTGGGATATGTAACGATGAATAAGACACATTTTGTGCTTTCCGAATAAGACACATTTTGTGCTTTCCGAATAAGACACATTTTGTGCTTTCCGGGGCACAACAGGGTAGCTTATACAAATGTTAAAATAACCCTTGTACAGTTATACACTGCATAACGTTTCAGTTAACAGTAGACCACATATGTACGTATATGACACAGTGATCCCATAAGTTTATAAAGGAGCTGAAAAATTCCTATTTACTGGTGATGCTGTAGCACAATTACTTGTTTGTGGCCATGCTGGTGTAAACAAGCCTACTGTGTTGCCAGACACATAAAAGTATAGTAACACATACAATTACAGTAGTAGGCTATACCATCTAGGTTTGTGTAAGTACACAAGTTTGCACATGACAAAATCGCCTAACGACGTATCTCAGAACATATCCCCATCATTAAGCAGTGTATGAAAGTAAAGCAAAAAACAATACATGCTGGACTAGGAGGGGAAAGAGTGTTAAGGCCAAATTTTAATTCTGACATCAAAGAAGGTGTTACAGAAGTGGCAAGAAGAGAAAATCTGACTTGTAAAAGGTAGAGAGAGTATTTTACGTGTAATTTCTTAGTAATGAACGTAGCTCCTGAATCTGAAGTCCGCTCCAATCTTGGTGAACTAGACAAATAAAATTCCCTTATCTTCCTTTTGCCTTTAATAGTTTTAAGGGGAAATGTTTAAGTACAGGCCTCGTTGATCTTATTAAAAACAAGAACAATGGCTACCATTTATTGAGCGCCTACTTGGTGTTACAAATGGTACCAAGTGCTTGATATGATCTCATTTAATCCTCATAGTAGCCATGAATAGCATTATCTTTTCCACTTTACAAATAAGGCATAAGCTCCAGCTTGCCCAGGTCACATGTTACTATGTAGCAAAATCACAATTTAAAATTCAATTCTGATTTCAAAGCATGTGTTCATAATTGTAAAGCTACCCTACATAATGATCCCTCTCAGATTGATTATTCTAGCCCTCAACCCAATCTTTCGTCCATGTTATAGAGTTTGAGTTATTTACTGATACAGAAGTCAACATTTAGGTGAAATTTGAAAATGTCTTTCTTTTTCTTTATGTAAGAGCACTAACTAGAAAAAGAATGCAAATACCACAAAATGTATGAATCCTTTCTCAGTGTCTTGAGCCTCAACTTTCAAGAGCTTTAATCCATTTTAGGCTTAAGTTACATCTATAATAATAGGTCTTGAGGTTTAAGGGATAAATTCTTTATTAGCAAAATTCTTCATTTATGTCCAAAGATAAAATTGCTAGTCTTTTTTTTTTTTTTTAAAGGGCCTTAATTTTCTTAGAACTAGTGTCATTCCCATTTGTCTTCTCCATTGATTTTAGTAAAGTAATATGAATCCAGGGAAACTGTTGAGCAGACTAGTGGAGAATAGAAAAATCAGCAGATTTATTGATCAACTATTTTATAAAAATGACTTCTCAAAAGAAATTTTCCTGCTAAAACAATGCCACCTCTTGAACATACAAGTTAAGATGTCATAACACATTCTATAGAGTCTGAATACATCCATTTTCTCAAAAATCACAAAGGATTCTCCTGGAATTTATTGGAATAATGATTGTTAGGAGTTTTCAGCTAGACTAATCATCACTCATACTTTGGGCTTTTAATGTGCAAATCCTGACCAAAAAAATAAGTGGAGTCTATCAAGAAATACATGTTCAGACAGCAGTATATCAGGCTTAGAGTTCTTAGTGTTTAAACTATGGATCTAATGTATATTACTTCTGCACAAATGGTACTTTATAACATGTGAATTAAAGGGAAATGAGTAATAAGATGGTCCTTCCTGTCTCTTCCTCCATTGGATTTACTGTTGCAGGCCACGCAATGTTTTATAATGTACTTATTTTAAATTTATTTTTATTTGAGAAGGATTAGGCTAAATGCTTAATAAGGAAGGCATAGTACATATTTTAAATTATCAAAGGAAACTCTAACTGATGAGCTACTCTCTGGCTTTCTGGCTTAAAGGCTTAAAAATTCTAAATTTCCAAATTCTTCAAAATCATCCTTCTCCTTTTCATCTATAAAGTTAAAGCCCTCGTTCGTTCATTACCATACCTCACCTGTACCACTGAAATAGAGCAGCATTTGATCTATCTTTCTCCTTTATTTTTCTCTTCATCAATCCTGCATTTTGCTCTGACAATGTTAGATCACATATCAAATATCTCTGCTCTAATAATCATGTTACCGATACAGTCAAATATCTTCTATGAGTCCCATTTACCTAAACTAATTCTACATTTGTTAATCTGGTAATAAGGCCTTCCATGCTCTGAATCTGAACTGGGTTTCCAGGCCTCCTTTCTACTACCTTCCTACCCGCATCCTACATCCTGTTAGCGCTTTGTGTACGAGTCTATATCCGCTCCACCGGGCTAAAATGGTGAGCCCCTTGGAAAGAACAATGCCTGTCTCAGTATCTTCCAAATACAAGGGCTTTGAAAGTCACCATTGAAAGAATAAATGATTCATGCAAAAATTATTTTAATAAAAAAATTAGTTATTGTGACAGTGATTTTACTGAATATTGATTGACTGACTGCCTGTTAATACGGCATTATGATTTTTTTCAAGTACTGTAAGAAGTCATAATCTTAAGGTCAGTGGGTTCTCATGTATCCATCCCCTCCTTTATGCCCTGTTCCTAGATAGCAATCTTCTCTCCAGAGGACACCGTATCTCCTCTCCTTTTTATGTTACACTTCCTCATACTCTCCTGTCCAGCCCCCATCTTAAAGACATGTCCAGAGTCACAGGTCAAAGAAATAAAAGAGTATGTCTGATATATTTACTCCTGCTGGCTAATGGACAGATTAAACTTCAGTGTAAATGAATTTTAGCCTATGGAATTGTACTTGAACATTAACTGGTATTTACCTATATTTTATATCCCACATCTACTTTTTGACATTTGGAAAATGTCCTAACTATGCTTCTGATACTATTTTATCTCTGATACAGTCTAACATTAATTTTCTTTGTTTAAGTTTTCATATGTTTGGGTCTTGACTCTATTTAAATTGCAGATTCCTTGAAGACCACAATAATGTCTTGTAGTCTCTTACTATCTAATGAAACTGCATTCAGCACCTTAGACTTAATAGCTAGGTGTTCAATAAATTGTGTTACAAAAACGTCATATTAAATTACCCATTTTTTTTAACCAAAGTAATTTTATTAGTGAGAAAATGAAAAACAACAGTTTAAAGGTTTTTAAAAAAAGAGGATGAAAAAAAAAATCACACTGATCCATTATTTAAGCTTTATTTTGAATTTGCACAAATGGTCTAAAACTTCAAAATTACCCTCAGTTGATTTTACCTGAGCTGAATGCACAATTTGATTCTCTACATAAATCTACATGATCAACAAATCGCTAACTTGCCTTAACCAGACATACAATTTCAGGATTTGGCTTTTTGTTTATATTCTATGGAATCACAAATAAGAATTTGTCAAGCTAGTTCTCAGCTCCCAAAACACAGGCATCATACTGTAAGAGAAGTAATCGTAGAAAAAAGAAAATTCATGTTATCATAATTATCTAGGATTTAATTTCTTTTTACTATTAAAATAGCTAAATAGCTAATCAACCAGCCTCTAAGATTTTTCTCCCATATTATCTCATTACCTTATAAAATACATTTGATTTCAGGAATTAGAAAAAACAAGACCTTATTTTTCTTAAGTATATGTATCGGCTTCATAAGAATAAATGTGATGGTCCTATAGTCAGAAGATATGTAACTCATGAGTAAGCACAGGTTTCCTATTTAATGGTATTACAAGTGAAGCATCTTAGGTATCCATTTGGAGTTTTATTATGCTCATAATTTTTAAAGTTTTAGAAATGCAAATGTTGGTTTTATATAAAGTTAACCTATAAAATTCTGGAATTCTAAAATCAGTTTTTCTCAATGGGAAAGCTTTAACAACAAATGACTCTCCCAGAGAAATTTTCTACTTATACTCTCCTATTTATTAAAAGTATTTTTTTTTTTTTTTTTTTACATACAGGAATGTAACTGAATTTTCTCTGGTAAAGCTATCAACTTAAATCTTGTTTACATTTTTTGATGGTCACCTGTCAAGTAAAGGATTTAGTAATTATATTTCAGTACTAAAAACAGTATAAAATTAAGTTTTCTAGATTTAAAAATATATACTTTATCAAATTTAGAAACAATTTATGCTTATTTTTATGTCATTGTCCTTTTGATGTCATATGTACTTAAAAAAACACACCTACAATTCTTTTAAACTGCTGATATCTATTAAGTAGTTCTAAAGTAATTATATTTTTTAGTGCTGGTTATACATTTCAGGAAATTTTTATGAACTTGGAGCAGGCTATTTTAAGAAAACAATTAATTGAATATTAAAAGACAGAAGTGTGTCAACTCACATTTCACTAACCAGCTACTACTATAAATATTTGTGATTGCTCTCACATTCCTTTTCCTGTTACACACGTTTGGGATTAAAAATAACTTTGGATGCAGATTTATTCTGTTGCGTAGCATGAAGCTATAACATTAGCTGGTTAAGTCCTTGAATGTGTGAATATTTGTGTTGATTCTTGTATTGAGAGATACATAAGTAAACAAGGGTCTATACAGTATGTTTAGCACAAGTCACATTCATATGACTCAGTTGGTTTCACAAGTATATATTTAAATAAATATCCATATTTAAGAAGCAGAATAAATCGTGTACTTAATTATAACCAGAAACTACATGAAGAAATCAGAGATTTACACAATCAAAATAAAATGAGGTTTTAAAGTAAAGGTGTGCATGTAGGGGAG
This sequence comes from Rhinolophus sinicus, assembly GCF_036562045.2. Classification (NCBI taxonomy): domain Eukaryota; kingdom Metazoa; phylum Chordata; class Mammalia; order Chiroptera; family Rhinolophidae; genus Rhinolophus; species Rhinolophus sinicus. Next base: position 147,269,477 of record NC_133753.1, on the reverse strand, counting down.
AAGGTAGAACAAAATATATAGTTTGGGATAGTTTAATTATTTAGTTAACTTATGACTCAAATGGTGATAGACTTTTAGTAATCATAAAAAGCAGGAAAATGCCATGTAGGTTAAGAATTTATAAATTTTTCTTCATCCATTTTTCACAGCAAAGTATAAAACACAGCATGTAATATTATCTCTTCACTTGAAAAGGCAACATTAAAAATAGGTCACAGCTTCTGACAGAGGATACAAACTGCCAGGAGGACGACTATCGGCACAGTAGGAGTTCAGGAAATGAGAATAATGAGACTGCATTACTGCTGAGACTCAGAAGAGAAGGCTTGAATTTTCACTCCAGCCCTATCGCCTATCCTTTCACTCCAGCCCTATCGCCTATCCCAGGCCTTATTTTCTATATGGCCTTGGGTGAGTCATCTAAACTCTCAGTGGTCTGATTAACAGCAGTACTGAGTTTACTTTCCTCGCAAATGTAGTGTGAGGTCAAAATACAGGCATGAGGAAATGTGCATGTGATACATATTCCTTTACTCATGACCCTAGTCTTGGTGACGACCTTTTCATGTTTTATTTTCTCTAAGACGAATTGCAGATTTACAAAAATCACAAAGGCTGAGAGATTAATTCCAAAAATATGAGACTCTTTTAGGAAAAGGATTTATTTAAGAAGAGAAAAGAGTTGGGGAGGATCCTTTAAACTATTGATTTTAGTTTTTCCTCACTTCATGTGGAACAAAACTTGAAAGCAAAATTGCGAAAATGGACAAGACACTTCATCTTTGACAAAGAGTGGAATGCAACCTAATACTTGTAGCACTGTAATTTGGAAAGACAACCAAAATAGTTACCTTTCAAACTCGAAGAATGATTTAGAAAGTGTCACTTTAATACCTCAGTGTAATGTTTGTCAGCCTTTTAAAATTCATCTCCCTATAGGCCCTTTTCACTCTATCTTCTGTACATCCCTACCAGCTAAGATTTTGTTCATTTTTACCTTCTATGTAACTTTTAACAAAAATAGTTATATCAACTATGTATTTTCAACTCCCTAAACTCTCTTCCCTCAACAAGATTTTGATGCATTCCCTCCTATACCTTTCCACTCACACTACCCTATTAGCCATCTCCCAAATCCTACATTTGGCCAAAATATTTTTTTACTCATGACATTAATAACTATTATTACTGATCAAACTTAGAAAGCTCTGTGAGATGATTAGTTATTTTCCAGTAGTCATACGAAAATTCAGAAAAAAAATGTAACCAGAACACCTCCCCTTTATGTTTCAATTACTTAGAAATTCAGTAACAGCAACATCAGCAAAAATATACATGTGGCTTCATTTATTTATATATGAATAAAATGACATCATCAGGACAGCAGGGAGTAAAAACGAGACAATGACTGGATCATGCTGTTTTAGCAGAACATTTACTCTTCCGTATTTGTTTTTATACACATGAACTAAATGTATAGTTAACTTTCTTATTTTCCTTTTTATAGTTTATAGTTTTATCTTTTTTTTTTCTTTTCTTTCCATCCCTTCCCCCCTTCCTCTTTCTTTCCCTCCCATCCTTCTTTCCTTATTCCTCCCCTCTGCCCAATATTGGTCTTTGGCTGAGACTACAATTTCAAAAAGAAATAAAAACTGCATTACTCAGGAAGGAAGCTAGTAAGTTTCCCCACCCTCCCCCACCCCAATGCCATTAGCGACTTCCTGAATAAATGAGAAACACATTAATTAGGGGGGGTGGGGAAAGATGCTTGCATAAGCAACAAAAACAGATTCCGGTCTACATTATGATTAAAATCAACTTGAATAATAAATGTCAGATATGGACAAGATCTATTAGGACATCTTGCACATCGATGGCCGATGAAGTTTGCTCCCAACACTGTGGATTTTTTCAGGGCACGATTAAACAACAAGCAGTGAGGCTTCTACACTTCCCTTTAAGATAATTCCATGACATAATGGACTTCATTAACAGGAAATTTCTTTTAAATATAATTATTATTGAAATTTTTCTTTCCAAATCATTCCATTATTATCAGACTAGTCAGTGGAATGCATGGATATAATTAGATACATATACACATACATATATACGTATACACATACACATATACATAAGTCTGTGTATGTGTGTTGAATTATAACTACATAAGTGCATTTAATTTACATAATTTTTTACATTATTTACTGAAACATGGGCTCAAATTTTACATAAAAACGCTATGTATAGCCACATATAGTCTTGTTTCGAGGCTTATTCTCCATTGATTTAATTCTTTTGTTTTTACAAGATTAAACAAAAATTTTTCTTACAAGTTATATTTATAGTTACTGATTTATCAGCCTCATTTTTATCTGACTCATATTTAAAGGGCAAAGAGAACAAGGGTTTTTTGGCTTGTTTTCTGCTTTGGTGTTCTGTTTGTTTTCCATGACAATTTATTGGCAAATCTATAGTTTGTATCCTAAGCTTCAATCTTGAGATTGCTCTCAACAACTCATTTGGTCATTATAGAGATAATAAATACTACTCACAGTGATCATTTAAATAAAAAATATGTTGTCTTAAGAGATGAGATTTGGTAAAAACTGGTTTCTCTTCTGTTTTAACGACTCCTAACATAGTACAGCCACTGAAACCAACTTAATGCTCGTCAAGATCCATTGAGCTTTATAGTGAGCATCTGGGTAGTGCCAGAGTGCAGATGTTGGAATAGAATATCACAGTAAAACGACTTCAGATCTCATCTGGTTAATAACAGTACTTCATTGAGAAGATTACTTTGTGTAATTTCTGACTGATTTTTGCACAAATAAAAGCTGTTCACCTTTTTTAGGGCATAATTGTGATTACTTATAAAAGAAAGCCTCTTTCACTTCTATAATATATCAAAGTGTAGGTTTTATTTATAGTTAATTAACTGAATTTGTTTTTTGAATTAAAAAGAAATCACTAATAGAAAGCATTATCTGCAAGTCACAAAAATTAAGGAAATTACCATTAACTAAGCTGTAAAAAAGTCTGTATCTTTGGAAATGAGGAACAAAGCCTAAATGTAGTTTAAAACTTACATAACTATCTTTTCTTTCCTTTATTTTTTGTGGGAAATTTTGTTGTTATATCAAATTCTAGTTAAATGTAAGGAATTAAAGGACCTGAAAGTGTTCTCAGCGGCATCATCAAAAGATTTCTCCAACTTTTTGTGTAACCAACAAAAAGCAGTTTCTTTAAGCAACTTCCAGGTGTCTCCTCTTTGCTTGCCCTGCCAAATTCTCTATTTGTCCTGTTCTATTTTGCTTTCACTTCTATGTTCTTATCCTAGTCTTCTAGTAGTTGGTTTTATCAATAATACAGTAACTCATGTTCATTGTAAAAAAAAAAAAAAAAATCAGAAAATACACAAGAACCACCAAGAAATTAAAAACCAAGTGTAATCTCACCATTCAGAGACAACTGTTAACTTTTTAGTATAAATTTTTAAATAAACATGAGATTAAAGTATAATGTATATCGGTTCGTAAAGTGTTATTTTCATTTAGCAATATATCCTAAATATCGTCTATTTTTCTAATTCCCTTCACACTTTTAGTGTCTTAATTTCTCTTTTTCTCATTTTTTTCACAAGTCTTTACTGCTTTATCATTCTAGACAAGAGGTCAGCAAACTTTTTCGGAGAAGGGCCAAACAAATATTTTAGGCTTTGCATATCATGTAGTCTCTGCGGCAACCATTTAACTCTGATATTGTAGTGCAAAAACAGTCATAGACATGCATGAAGATGGCTGTGTTCTAATAAAGTTGCAAATAAAACTTTATTTTCAAAAACAGGCACTGGGATGTGTAGTTTGCTGACCCCATATTCTAGACAATCGCATATAAAGAAATACTGTATATCATGATTACTACCACCTCTAGCTAAATATTTTACAGATTATCTTTATACTCGACCTTTTTCTATCAATACAGATTTACCCCAGTACACAATACCAAGGAGTATGTTCATTTCCTGTGGTAATTGCAAATGTGATTCTTCAAAAGTGGTGGGGAATCCTCCATGCTGGAACGGTACCAGAAAGACTTCCCCAGCTCAGTCTGTGTCTTAGAAACCTGAATTTCAATAGCAAAGTAGAAGGATGCTCTTCCCTCTCCCCTTTAGCCAACAGAAGTCCAAGTTAAATGGGTAGTAACTTGCTGACACAGAGAATTTTCATCCCTGTTTCAAATCTATGAAAGAGAGAGAAATTGAGATTGAAGGAGTTGGAATAGCAGGAAACCTACAAGTTTATAAGCATCCACAGCCATGTTTTCCTTCTTCCCCACTGTGACAATAACGTAAGTCTTGCTCCTGGTAGGGACCCTCTATTTGTTATATTTGCTATGGATTCTACTTCCTACTGCCTCTTCATCATGGTTCAGAAGCTCACTCTTTTTATTCTCCTTCTCTCCCTCTTACGTCTCTTCAACTCCTTTCTCTCTCTACTTGCTTGCTTTCACCAATATTTAAACTTATTTAAGACTTGCATATCTTAAGAAAGCCCTTCATAAATCTCAAACAGTGCTCTCCTACTGCCCCATTCTTCCTTGTCGCATCCAGTTTTCACCAAAAATTGTTTATTTACACGTCCCTTTTTTCATTTATTCCTCATTGCACTCTGATCAGGGTTTTGCCCCCAATGATCACTAAGACTGACTAAAATTATCAGTGAACCCCTTATTGTTCAATCCACTTTTACTTCATCTCTTACCTTGCTGGTTAAGAGTACATATTATATAGTCAAATTGCATGAGTTCAAATCTTCATTCTGTTACTTACTAGCTATGCATTTTTCTTGGGCAAGTCACTTAACTTCTCTGTATCTCACTTTTCTCATCAGCAAAATTGGAATATAATAATACCTAGCTCAAAGGATTGTTGTGAAAATTAATACACGCAAAACTGTTTACAACGGTGCTTGGTCCATAGTAACCGGTATATAAATATTAATTATGACTGACCTCTCAGCAACATTTGACCATATTATCTTCTCTGTCCTTTCTGAAAGCATCTCTTTCCATAATCATTCTCTAGGTTTTTTTCCTTACCCCTTTGATTCATCCTTCCTGATATCACTTTCATATTCCTGTTCCTTTTTAGGCTCATTTCTCTCCCAAACCCACTTCCCTACACATATTACTCATATTCTCTACTAATCCTCTCCCTGGGCAATCTCTTTCATTCCCATGGCTTCAGTTACCATCTGGTGTCTTCTAATCTACTACTTCACATCAAAACTTTTCTTCTGGGGTGGCCAGATGGCTCAGTTGGTTAGAGTGTGAGCTCTCAACAACAAGGTTGTCAGTTCAATTCCTGCATGGGATGGTGGGCTGTGCCCCTTGGAACTAAAGATTGAAAATGGCAACTGGACTTGGAGCTGAGCTGCGCCCTCCAAAACCAGATTGAAGGACAACGACTTGGAGCTGATGGGCACTGGAGAAACACTGTTCCCCAATACAAAAAATAAAAAATAAAACCAAACAATTAAAAAAAAAAAAAAAGAATGCCTATAACTTGAGAAAATGTTATCAAGAAAAACAAACAAAAAAACAACAACTTTTCTTCTTATCCAGACACCTGTATAAACTGGCTCCAGTACATCATTACTTGGCTATCAAAAAGCACCTCAGGCTACACATACCTAAAATTCATTCTCATTTTCCCACCTCCTATACCCAACCTTTCTTTCTCCCATGTTACCTATCAATGAATAGTACCATTATCCATCCAGTTTGTCAAGATTGAAACACATGAGTTGCTCTGGATTCCTCATTATATCCCACCTCCCACATGCAGTAAAGGTTCTGTCAATTCCATCTTTTATTAGTTATCAAATCTGTTAACATTTTTTTCCATCCCTACTGTTACTACCCTAGTCCAGGCAACTATCATCTTTAGTCTATATTATTTCTATAGACTTCTGTCTGAAGTCTCTGCCTTGAGTCTTAAGGCCCTCTTTTAATACATGACCTTCAATGCAATTGAAATATACTCTATAATTGCAAATCTGATCAATGCAAAAAAAGTTTAATGGTTATGCATCGCCTTTATGAAACTCTGGCACTCCTTCATTTGGATTTAAAAAGCCTCCATGCCCTAGCCCCTATTAACATCTAGAGCTTTGTGCCATGTCACTGCCATCTGCCCACCTCAGATTTTCTACATAGATGATCACATCGTCTGCAATCAAAGACAATTTTACTTTTTACTTTCTGTTTGCCTTTCCCCCCGTTTTCTTGTCTGAGTACACTGACTCAGTCAGTATGATGTTTAATAGAAGTAGTAAAAGTTGACGCCCTTGCTTTATTATTAATTGCGGGGGTGGGGTGGGGGGGAACATATAGTATTTTACCAAGAAATAGTATGTTAATGGTAGGATTTCATCAAATTGAGGAAGTCCTCTTTTATTCCCAGTCCACTGTGAGTGATAAAGAATGCACGTTGGGTTTTGTCAAATGCTGTTCCTGTGTTTACTGAGATGACACATTTCATTGACTGATTTTTCAAATGTTAAACCAACTTTATTTTCCTGGGATAAACCCCACTGGCTCACAGTGTACATCCTCTTTATATACTGTTGGATTCTGTTTGCTTATTTTTTGTTAAGAATTTTTGCACCTATATTTATGTGGAATACTGGCCCTTAGTATTCTTTATTGGAAAAACGTCTTTGTCTCATTTTGGTTCAAGATCATGCTGGCCTTATAGAACGAGTTCGCTTTTCTTCCATTTTCTGGAAGAGTTCTTGTAGAACTGGAATTATTCCTGAAATGTTTGACAGATTTCAAAGTAAGCTATTTGGGTCTATTTTTTGATATGTGGGAAAGTTTTTACATAAAAATTCAATTTCTTTGACAAGTAAAGAGCTATTCAGATTATCAATTTCTTTTTGAGTGGACTTTGGTAATTTGTGGCTTTCCAGGAACTTGTCTATTTCATCTAAGTTATAGAACTTATTGGAATGAATTTGTTATCCATTTTAACATATATAGAATCTGTAATGATGCCATCTCTCGCATCCCTGATATTGGTTATTGTGTCTTTTTTTCTGATCAGTCTAGCAAGAGACTTATTACTTTCACTGACATTCTCAAAGAATCAACTTTTGGTTTTCTTGTTGTTCTCTATTGCTTTTGTTTTTTATTTCTTCAATTCCCACCTTGATCTTTATTATTTCCATTTTCTTTCTACTTTGGCTTTCTCTCTCTCTTTTTTTTTTTTCCTACGTGCTTGACGTTGAAGCTGAGATCATTGATTTGAAACCTTTCTTCCCTTCTAAGATAGGTGTTTACTGTTATAAATTTCCCTTTAAGTATTGCTTTCATGGCAACCCACACATTTTTATATGTCATTTTTCATTTTCATGCAATTCAAAATACTTCCAAATATTTGGGGATTTTCCAAATATCTTCCTGTTATTCATTTCTAAATTAATTCCATTTGGTCAGAGAACATAGTTTACATGACTAGAATCCTTTTAAATTTATTGAGACTCATTTTATGGCCAAGAGTACTGTGTATCTTGGTAAATATTTAATATATACTTGAAAAGAATGTATATTCTGCTGTTATGAGTAGAGTGTTCTATAGAAATCCGTTAGGCCAAGTTAGTTAACAGTGTTGTTTCCATATTTGATATCCTTACTGATTTTCTATCTACTTTTCTTATCAATTATTGATAAAGGGATATCTCCAACCACAACTGTGGATTTCTCTACTTCTTTTTACAGTTCTATTAGTTTTTACTTCCTGTATTTTGAAGCTCTGTTAATAGATGAATGAATGTTTAAGACTACTACATCATCTTGATGAATTGGTCCCTTTACTATTTTTAAGTTTTAAAATAAAAACTACATATATTTGAGGTGTACAACATGACAATTTGACATACTATACATAGTGAAATGGTTGTTACAGTTAAGCTAATTAACATATCATCTCACATAGTTACCATATCTCTTGGTGATAAGAGCACATAAAATCTACTCTCTTAGCAAATTTCCAGTATTCAACATAATATTGTTAACTACAGTCATCGCGCTGTACATTAGGTCTCTAGACCGGTTCATCTTACATAAGTACAACTTTGTACCTTCTGACCAACATCTCCTTGTTTCCCCCACCTCTTCACCACTGGAAACCACTGCTCTACTTTTTGCTTCTATGTACTCAACGTTTTTAGTTTCCACATAAAAATGAGTTCATAAAGTATTTTTCTTTCTTAGTCTAGCTTATTTCACTTAATGTCTTCTAGGTTCATCCTTATTGCTGCACAAGGTAGATTTCCTTTCTTAAGGATGAACAATGTTCCATTTTGCGTGTGTGTGTGTGTGTGTGTGTGTGTGAGTGAGTGTGTGCATGTGTGTGTATCTGCCAAAATGTCTTTGATCCCTTTAGTATTATAAAATGACCTACTATATCCCTGGTTATATTTATTTGCTCAGAGAATCTTTTTCTGACATTAATAAAACCACTCTAGAAGGTCAAGATGGCAGAATAGGTAAACACTAAGACTGCCACTCCCCAGGATTACATTAAAATGACAACGACATTATAGAACAATCAACCTGGAGAACCATCTGAAGACTAGCAAAACGGAACCCCTGCAACTAAGGATATAAAGAAGAGGCCACATCAAGACTGGTAAGAGGGGCAGAGAAATGAAATGGGCTTATATCAAACCCACAGATAATAGTTGATCACTGGGAAGGACACCTGGATGGCAGAGGTCCCCCTTGAAGAGTGAGGGGTCTCAGCCCCAAACCAGGCTCCCCAGCCCAAGGGTCCTGTGCTAGGAAGAGGCATTCCCACAACATCTGGCAGTGAAAATGAGAGAGGATTCCATCCGGCTGTTCCCAGTGAGATGGAAGACCCAGGCATCTTCTTAAAGGGCCCGTACATAGACTCCCTCACTTACAAGCACTCAGATGGGCTCCAGTGGAGGGGCAGCAATGTGAAAGAAGCCAGAGACACACAGGGAAAGGCTGAGTTATGTAGCTTCAGACTGAGGGATAGAGGGACAGCTGTCATATCCTCTGTGGAACTCATCTCACATGTAGCCCACAGTAGGGCGCATCTTTCCTGTGTTAAATCCTCCCCTAAAGGGATAAATCTGAGGCAAAATCTTTGGTAAACTCTGCATGCACGCACCACTTAGCTAAGTTCCCGGGACCCTGCCCCACCCCACAAATTGCAGTGGCCTTTTACAGTGGACAGCATGTGGTGGCCTGGAGAAATTTTGGTTGCAGTTGGTCTACCCCAGCTTATGCTGAAGCCTTTCTTGGGTGGCTCTTAGGGTTTTGTGAGCTCGAGATGAGCAGCTGCTGGCCGTGGTGTTCTCAGGGTGTTGTGTAGGTCAGCCACAGGCTCAGGACTGGTGCAAGAACTGAATCTACATGAACTTTGTAAAAGTCAATGGCCACACCCCATGACTCCCTGGGACCCCACACCTCCCAACTTGGGCAGCATCACTGGGGCGCTGTCAACACTGGGTCAACAAACCCGGCCTGCACATCTGAGGAAGTTCTTTCAGAAGCTGAGCCTTACATGCAACCAACTGGTGGCAACAGGTCTGGGGAGCTGTGGGCCTTTTGCTAAGCTGTCCCAAACCCAATACTGGTGGCAGCCGGCATTGGTTCACAAAGAAACTACCTCCACATGCCTCCAGGTCCAGCAAAAACAGCAACCAACTGCATATAGCTTTGTAGCTATCAGGTAGCACAAGGCCAATCACAGGCATGGCTGTAGTTGGCCGGCATGAGAGCCCCTCCTAAGAGGCACTAGAAACAAAACACCTAGAGACGGGCCTCAGACCACACCATAGCACTACCCAATTGGCCCCACAAGCAGCACACCCAAAGAGTGGTCTCAACAGACACAAGAGCCCACTATGGTGAATGTGAGAGGGGACAGCCTCTCACAGCAACTCATATACTGTAGGCATAGCCAATCCTCACAGCCAGTCAGACTGAGAGTCAATCCCAACTCGTGACCCACCAAAAGCAATCAAGGCTCAACTACAGCAGGAAAATACATACAACACACACAAGGGACACTCTTGGAACATATGCACAGATCAGGGAGATAGTGCCATTGGACCACACAGGAAACCTACTACATGAGGCCACTCAGCAAAGACTGAGAGATATAGGAGATCTACCTAACACATAGAAGCAAACACAGATAGGCAGCCAGAATGAGGAAACAAAGAAACATGTCCCAAGTAAAAGAACAGGAAAAAACTCAAGAAAAAATACTAAATGAAATGGAGGCAACCAACCTACCAGAGACAGAGTACAAAACATTGGTTATAAGAATGCTTAAGGAACTTAGTGAGAATGTTAATAAAGAGATAGTAAGCATAAAGAAGGACATAGAAACTATAAAAAGAACCAGTCAGAAATAAAGAATACAATAACTGAAATGAAGAATATACTAGAAGGAATCAACAGCAGATTAGATGAAGCAGAGGACTGAATCAGCAATTTAGAAGACAAGGTAGCAGAAAATACCCAACTGGAACAACAACAAGAAAAAAGAAAGAAAAAAAAGATAGTTTAAGGGACCTCTGGGACAGCATCAAGCCTAACAACATTCACATCATAGGAGTACCAGAAGGAGAAGAGAGGGAGCAAGGAATCGACAATCTATTTGAGGAAATAATTATGAAAACTTCCCTAACTTGGCAAAGGAAATAGACATTCAAGGCCAGGAAGTTTCAGAGAGTCCCAAACAAGATGAGGCAAAAGAGGCGCACATCAAGACACATTATAATTAAAATGGCAAAGGTTAAAGACAAAGAGAGAATCCTGAAAGCAAGAGAAAGATAGCTAATTACTTACAAGGGAATTCCCATAAGATTGTCAGCTGATTTCTCAACAGAAACTTTGGAGGCCAGAAGGGAGTGGCAGGAAATATTCAAAGTGATGAAAAGAAAGGGCCTACAACCAAGGCTACTCTACCAAGCAAGTCTATCATTTAAAATTAAAGGAGAGATAAAGAGCTTCCCAGACAAGAGAAAGCTAAAGGAATTAATTATTACCAAACCAATATTACAAGAAATGCTAAAGGGACATCTGTAAGAAGAAAGGAGAAAACAAACCAACAAACAAAAGAAAATTAAAAAAAAAAAATACGAATAATAGAACGACAGTAACTACGTACCTATCAATAATCACTTTAAATGTAAATGGATTAACTGCTCCAATTAAAAGACATAGGGTAGCTGAATGGATAAGAAAACAAGACCCATGAATATGCTGTCTACAAGAGACCCACCTCAGATCGAAAGACACACATAGGCTGAAAGTAAAGAGATGGCAAAAGATATTTCACACAAATGGAAACGAAAAAAAAAACAGGGGTAGCAATATTTACATCAGACGAAAGAGACTTTAAAACGAAGATTCTAATAAGAGACAAAGACAGACATTACATAATGATGAAGGGATTAATCCAACAAGAGGATGTAACTCTAGTAAACATTTATACACAGAACACAGGAGCACCTAAATTCATAAAGCAAATACTGACCAACATAGAGACATTAATCAACAGTAACACAATCACAGTGGGGGACTTTAACACCCCATTGACACCAATGGACAGATCTTCCGGACAGAAAACCAACAAGGAAAGAGTGGCCTTAAATGACACACTAGACCAAATGGATTTAATTAACATTTTTCAGCATTTCACCCCAAAGCAGCAGAATATTCTTTTCAAGTGCTCAAGGAACATTTTCCAAGATAGACCACATGTTAGGACACAAAATAAGTCTCAAAAATTTTAAGAAGATTGAAATCATATCCAGAAATAAATTCATGCCTATATGGTCATTTAATCTATGACAAAGGAAGCAAGAATATACACTGGAGTAAAGATGGTCTATTCAATAAATGGAGCTAGGAAAACCATAAAGATATGTACATGCAAAAAAATTAAACTGAACCACCTTCTTACTCCATATATAAGAATAAAGTCAAAATGGATTAAACACTTAAATGTAAGACCTGAAACCATAAAACTCCTAGAAGAAAACATAGGCAGTAAACTCTCAGACATTACCGTTAGTAATATTTTTACTGAAATATCTCCTCAGGCAAGGGAAACAAAATAAAAAAACTAAAAAATGGGACTACATCAAACTAAAAAGTTTTTGCACAGCAAAGGAAACCATCAACAAAATGAAAAGATAGCCTACTGAATGGGAAAAGATACTTGTCAATGATAAATTTCATAAGGGGTGAATACCCAAAATTTATTTAAAAACTCATACAACTCAACACCAAAAAACCAAACAATTCAATTAATAAATGTGCAGAAATAGACTTTTCTCCAAAGAGGACAGGCAGATGGCCAATAGACATATGAAAAGATGCTCAACGTCACTAATCATCAGAGAAATGCAAATAAAAACCACAATGAGCTATCACCTCACACCTGTCAGCATGGCTATCAGCAATAAATCAAATACAAGTCTTGGCGAGGATGTGGAGAAAAGGGAATCTTCGTGCACTGTTGGTGGGATTGCAGATTGATGCAGCCACTATGGAAAACCGTATGGAGATTGCTCAAAATATTAAATATAGAACCATATGACCCAGCAATTCCACTCCTGGTTATTTATCCAAAGAAATCCAAAACACTAATTTGGAAACATATATGCACCCCTGTGTTGACTGCAGCACTACTTACAATAGCCAAGATATGAACAACTGAAATGCTCTTCAATAGATAATTGGATAAAGAAATTGTGGTACACATATAAATAGAATATTACTCTGAAATCTTACCATTGCAACAACATGGATGGATATAGAGGGTATTGTGCTAAGTGAAATAAGTCAGAGTGAGAAAGACAAATATATGATCTCCCTTATATGTGAAATCTAAAGAATAAAATAAACGAACAAACAAAACGAAAGTAGATTCATAGATACAGAGAACAAACTCATAGTTACTAGATGGGAGGGGAGTTGAGGGACTGGGTGAAAACGGTGAAGGCATTAAGAAGTACAAATTGGTAGTTACAAAATAGTAAGGATGTAAAGTACATTATGGGGAATACAATCAATAATATTGTAAAAACTATATATATAGTGTCAGAAGGGTACTGGACTTATAGGGGGGACTACTTCATAAATTATATAAATGTCTAACCAATATACTGCACACCTGAAACTAATATAAAATAATATTGAATATCAACTATAGTTAAAAAAAATAGTCTCAGGGATATAAAGTACAGCATAGGGAATATAATCAATACTATTGTAATAACTGTACAGTGTCAGACAGGTAATATACTTACTGGGATGATCACTTCATGAGGTATATAAATATCTAATTACTATGTTGTTTTGTATAACTGAAACTAAAAAAAATAAAAAAATAAAGCCACTCCAACTTTTTTTTATTAGTATTCTCCATTCTTTGTACTTTTAATATACTTGTTTCTTTATATTTAATATGGGCAGCATAGAGTTGGATATTCCTTTTTCATCCAATCTGACAATGTCTGCTTTTAAAATGGGGTAGATTAGATCATTTATATTTAATGCGTTTCCTCATATGGTTAAGTTTAAATCAACCATCTTGTTATTTGTCTTCTATTTATCACATCTATTCTTTGCTCCCTTTTTCTTCTTTTCTGCCTTCTATAGGATTAAATGTTTTTAATTAATCCTTTTTGTATCTTTTGATGTGTTATAAACTATAACTTTGTTTTCTTATTTAGTGGTTGCTCTAGGGTTAACAATACACATATTTCTATGGTACATATTTACAAATAAACATATTTAACTTTTCATAATCTATCTTTGAGAAAATGTTACCACTTCACATACAGCATAAAGAATCTTACAACAGTGTACTTCTATTCCACTCCTCTCAGCCTTTGTGTTATTTGTCAGACATTGTACATCTGCACGTGTTATAAACCACACACTACATTGTTATATTTTGTTTAAAGTTATCTTCCGATGAGATTTGAGTAATAAAAACATCTTATTTATTTATTTACAAACACAATTTCTGATTTTCTTCATTCCTTTGGGTAGATTCATCTTTCCTTTTGGTGTCACTTTCTTTCTGCCTCAAGGACTTTAACATTTGTTTTAGACAAGGGTGCTAGTGGTGAATACATTCAGCTTCTGTAGGTCTCAAAAACTCTCTATTTTACCTTTATTTTTGAAAGATACTTTTACTAAGTATAGAATTCTAAGTAATTACCCCATCCAGTCCTTTAAAGATGTTGTTCCATTATCTTCTCTCTTACATTGTTTTTGACAAGAAACTATTAGGTCGGTGCAAAAGTAATTGTGGTTTAAAAGGTTAAGAATGATTGCAAAAACCGCAATTACTTTTGCACCAACCTAAGAGCTAAAATCCTTATCTTTCTTCCTTTGTACAAATGTGACTTTTTTACTGGTTTAAGATTTTCTTTATCACTGGTTTTGAACAATTTGATTATCATGTGCATTGGTGTCCTGTGTGTGTGTTTGTACGCGTGCATGTGTGCACGTTCTCCGGGTGTTCTTTGAAATTCTCAAATCCTAAAGTTTACATTTTTCATCAAATTTGGAAAACTTTGTCAGTTCTGGATTAGTTTTGATTTCTTTTCCTCATCATTATGGGGATTTTTCCCATCAGATTTTTCCTGTTTTTTGGCAATGCCTGGTCATATTTGATTGAGGTTTTGCATTCTTTCTGCCATGTACTTCTATTGTTCCCTGTACTTTCCCTTAATAAAGCACCTCTTACACTTCATTAAAATTGCTGGTTGTCTTCTTATTATGTAGTTCTTTCTCTATATTGTTGTTGTATTAAATTCATACCTAAGCAACACTCATTTTATATTCCTAACATCTGGCACAATCCTGGCACAGCAGATACTAGCTGAATAAATAAGAACATTCATACGTGTATATTGAAAAAATACAAAATTTTACACATTTAAATCAAATTTGTATCAGATATCCATGATTTAAAACTCTCATGACTTTTTAAACATAGTGGCATACTTTTTTACTCCTGAGGAAATCAGAACCACCTTCATATATGAATGTAAAAGCTTGGTTCAATTTGTATTTTACTTTCCATCTCTTTCAAGATAACTTGTATTTCCCTTCCCGTCTCTTTGACATTAGGCTCCATACTAAACTAATAGCAAAGCAAAAATATTTACTCTACAAAACAGTAGTGGTATCTACACTTACTGTGGCTTGTCAGAACTGGACACCTGGTCTCTTAAGCAGTGTAGTGATGTCTAGAATTATCACAGCAACATCCAAGAAACTCAGCAAGCTTTGGAAGATGTTTTAAAATGTATTTATATTTTTATAAAAAATTGAAATTAACAATATATTTCTAAAACAGACCCTTCATTTTAATACATATTGCTATAGTAATAATTAAGCCTTTTGTATATTCAAGTCTGTACATAAAAATGCCTTTAAATAAAGCAACTATCAAAATCTTAAGGTTTCCTCAAACAAAAGACTGTAAAAACACTTAACTTCACAAGAAATAAGCAATTTATTCTGGTAAGAGTATTGTATATGGTATCAGAAACCTTGTTTCATTTGTTCTTAACCAACCCCAAATTCTTAAATAAGCTTTTACTTTGCTTACTAAAGAAAGCAAAATTATCTTAAACTGATATTCAATTTATTTCAATTATTTTGTGATTTCAATATATACACTACAATGCCCACAATCAACAACTATGAAAAACTTGTTTCCCATTAAAAATTGAATTTTAACAAACAATATTAAATAACAGAATACAACAGTACATCAAGTGAGCCTTTTACTATGTCCGTGATTAACTGTATAACTCTTCCTATTTAGTTAGGAAAAAGAGAGTCATGGTGTTACTAGATTTTTATGTCATTTGATTTTTTAAAAATAATTATGTTTAAATTTTAAGAGTATGGATAATTTGCTTTGGGTTTAAAGCATCAAGGCTCCAGATTAATAGTCAGAAAGCCTTTATATTTCACGGCCCTGTTCTCTGTTTAGATAGAAACAGAGATGTGACGATAAACTCTTGACTGCCGAAAGGTTGCAAAGGAGAAAAAAATAGGAGAAAAAAGAGCTTAAGGTTATCCTGGCAAAACAAAGGGAAATAATTCTTTAGAAGAACTTCTGAATCAACTTGTAGGGAAAGCTGATATTATGGCAATATAGGTAGCAGAAGTATTCCAGCTAGATGTGGATAGAAAGCTACCACAGTCCGTATTTTTCTTTCCCTAGGGTCCCCTACCTCATAACTCTTTTCATACTCCATCAGAAGAGAAGCAGCATTGGAAAGGTTAAGAATTCTTAGATTTTATAGAGATATATTTTCACAGACTTGACTATGAAATTATGTTTCATAAATAAGGTCTATTTTCATTAAGTATTCCAATGAGTAACAATATTTAGAGTGGAAAAATGTGTTTAAGAAAATATAGGATTTTTAAGAATAGTACAAATCGCTACAGAACTCAAAAAGAAAAAAAAAAGCTATCAGTGTCCCCCTCCTCAGACTTCACCACTGTCCTCTAGTTAAATGAAGTTCTCCTATTCCCAGAAATCTTTTTCTACAAGTAATATTTTCAGAAATTAGTTTTCTCATTTACTTGAATAAATACATTGTTTAAAAATGCTAGAACAAAATATCACACCAAATAATATAATCCCCTGATATTCCTCCCCCAAAAATGTTTCTTTTCTGCTTTATTATGGGAACATCTTGACACTGAAAAATAACAATTGAAGAGACTGAGAATAGAAAAACGAAGCAGAAATTTTGTTAATAGTCTCTTAAAACCTAGAAAACAATGAATATTAAATGTGGCTATAAGAATCTTTTAAAATTTTGTCTTCTTTTTCATGGAAGTAAGAGATAGCAACAGTGTCTGAAGAAAATAGTCCACACTTTTCCATTTATCAATTCTAAAACAATAGTTCTACTCAATAACTTCAAGTCCAAACTGGTAGCCTTAGGATATGTGCCCACAAACAAATATTGTCTCATAAATAAATAAATAGGCAAGAAAAATTATTAGATAAAACTCTTCTACTAAATACTAAATATTTTTAAAATTTTGGATTGAGGGAGAAAAATATCTAGCTAGAATCAACTGTGTTTTGTTTGCAATGACCCTACATTACTGAGAAGAAATCCTGAGTTTTGGCAATGCAGAAGGAAAGAAATCAATAAAGTGCTACAGAGTAGAATTGAATCTAGATAGCAACTGTACACTGTAAATGCCTCTCATTCATCATAATCTGCTCAAATTAAAGATTAATTTTTAAGGTCTTGAGAAGTCACTAAAGCGATGTCATGACTCCTTTTTTAAAATCACATGAAATATGAAGGCAGTCCTGAACATGATTAAAATGCTTAGACCTTTTTATGGTTATATAACAGTGATGACTAAGCAGTACAAAAAGAAGTACAATTCTAGCAAGAAGGTATTTTCATTTTTATTAGTTATCTTAGTTGCCTACAGCAAGTAAGATATACATTCTTTCTAATCCCATTAACGTAGAGGACTATAAGAAATATTCACTTTCTTATACGTTATTTTTTCATGTAAACACATATCCCAACTATACAAGACTATAGCATTTTATATGAAATAATTGATTAAATTGGCTCCGGATACCAAATTACTGGCACTAAAAACAACCAAGCGAACAAAAGCAAAACAAACTATAACAATCATCTAACCATATGGTATATATGTAAGAGCAACCATCCCATGTCCTAAGGTTCTAATGGATAAGAAGAAACAAAATTGAGTCTTTGTTGGAATCCTAAATAGATATCATTGCTTATATACAAACTCCAAAAGAAATTACAAAAAAGGCTACTAAAACTAAAATTTAGTAGTTTAACAAGTTAAAAAAGCAGTATTCTAATATGGATTACAAACAATTAGATACTGAAAATTTGAAGTGCCATTTATTTTACCACAAAATCCATAAAAATATTTTGCTATAAATCTAACAAATACATGTGTGTTGTAAACTACATATCACTAGTAAAACAAATTAAAGAAGACGTAAAAAAAAATGGAGAAATATGTAGTGTTCAAGAATGGGAAGACTCAATATTGTTATTATTTCAATTTTTCTCAAACTATTGATGGAATCAACATAATTCTAATCAATATCCCAACAGGACTGCTGTGTAGAAATCAGAAGCTGATTCTAAAACTTATATAAAAAAGGAAAAGATTTAGAATAGCCAAAAAAATTTTGAAAATGCAGAGCAAATTTGGTGATCTCACACTATTGGATTTCAAGACTTAATAAACATAAAGCACAGCAACAAGACAGCATGGTTATGGAAAAAGAAGGATCTACACATATATGCTGATTTTGACCAAGATGTAAATATAATTCAATGCAGAGTCTTTTCAACAAATGGAGCTGGAGTAATTGCTCACGCTCTCATATAAACACACAGGCACACCAAAAACCAAAAATTAAAATAAATAAATAAATAAATAAATAAATAAATAAATAAATAAATAAACCTTAATATCCTGCTTTGAACCACATATAAAAATTAACTCAAACTGTATCATAGAACAAAATGTAAAGCCTGAAACTATAAAACTTCTAGGAGAAAACAAGAAAAAAATATCTGTGGACACTTGGTCTAGACAAGATTCTTTAGATGTCTCACCAAAACGAGAAAAAAATGGATAAATTAGACTTCATCAAAAGTAAGAACTTCTGCTCTTTGAAGTATACTATTAAGACAATAAAAAGACAAGCCACAGCAGGGAGAAAATACACGCAAATGACACTTCTGACATACAATTTTTGTGTCCTGAATATGTAAAGAACTCTCAAAATTTAAGAAAACAAACAACCCACTTTTAAAAATGAGTAAAAGATGTTAACAGATACCTTACCAAAGACACAAGGGTGGCCAATAAGCACATGAAACGATACTCAGCATCATTAGTCAATAGGGAAACACAAACAAAACCACAGCAAGAAACCACTACACACCTATTAGAATGGCTTAAAAAAACAATAACTGACAATAACAAGTGCTGATGAGGATACAGAGCAACTAGAAACTCACACACACTGTTGATGGGAATGCAAAATGGTACAGATACTTTATAACGCAGTCATAGTTTCTAGTAAAGTTAAACATAACACCATATGACACAACAATGCCTGCCACTCCTAGGTGTTTAGCCAGATGAAAACAAACAAACAAAAATAACCCACCACAGCATTCCTATGTTTACATGAAAGCTTGTCTGAGAATATTTACATTGCCTTAATTCATACTTTCCCCAAACTGGAACATCTGAAATATCTCTGGAGTGAGGAATGGATAAACAATTTGTGGTATATTCATATAGTGGAACACTACTCAGCAATAAAAAGAAAAACTAATACATGCAAGATCATGATTTAACCTCAAAAACATTATGCTAAGTGATTGAAGCCAGACTCAAAAGGATTACATACTGTATGATTCCATTTATATGACAATCTAGAAAGGCAAAACTATAGGGACAGAAAATAGACCAGTGGCTACCAGTGGTTGGCGATGAGGGGAGGGGATAACCACAAAAGGCTGGGGGTAATTTGCTTAGGTGATGGAATTGTTCTATCATTTCTTTGTAGTGGTAGTTAGATTACTTTATGTGTCAAAACTCGCAGAACTGTACACCAAAAAGGGTGAATTTTACTATATCTAAATTATGTATGAATATAAAAAGTAGCTAAAAAAAAAACACTATAACCAGGCAATGAGAAATATTCAATACTAAATTATTTGATTATGAATGTAGATGAAAAAACATGACCTGATATTTCAACTAGTCCTGGATACTGTTCAAGATTTTACTATTATAAGGTTATATTCCATCATTTGGTAGGTGAATTAACATCTTAAATAAAATTTAAAAAATGGGGAAAGTATCGTATACACAGGTAATGTGCAAAAGTAAACAGGGCATGTATGTCCTCTGTTCTCAAGACCATCTCATTGCATGTATGAGATACATATCTACTTACGGTAAAAACACAAGGCAAGACACATCACCAATACATAGTCAAAGTAATAAAACACTGGTGTGTTTACGGAAAAAATCATGGACTTTAGGGACAGATAAACGGGCCTAACTTCAAATCCCATTTATGCTACTCACTTAAATCAGAAATGTCACTTAAATTACTTTGGTTCATTACACAAGAAGTAACAGAAAAACACATAGGTCCTTGTCTGGCTTCTAAAGACTCCATGAATATTCCCTCCTTCTCCTTCCTCCCTCTCCTCCTCCCTGAAAGCCCAAGTT
This sequence comes from Rhinolophus sinicus, assembly GCF_036562045.2. Taxonomy (NCBI): domain Eukaryota; kingdom Metazoa; phylum Chordata; class Mammalia; order Chiroptera; family Rhinolophidae; genus Rhinolophus; species Rhinolophus sinicus. The sequence goes on along the minus strand of NC_133753.1, from coordinate 147,249,098 downwards.
TTCCCCAAAATGCCAGATCTGAGCATGTAAGGTAACTGCTTTTCAAAAGAATAGTGTTCTTATTAAGAAAATCCACATGAATCAGTCCTACCAGCTTCCTTCTCTCATTTATATTGCCACAACACTCACCGCGGACATACCACTGACTAATTATTATCAATGAGCAGTTACTGTTTCAGGGGTGGCCAATCTCTAGGCTGATCAGTGATCTGTGAGGCAGACAGGCTTGAAGAATTCTGCTTAGAAAAAGTGATGGTAATTTGTTTAGCCAGTCAGACTGAATATTCTGATACAAATAAGAGAAAACTGGCTAATCAGCAGTAAAAGGGAAGAGCCTATACAGTGACAAGTAAAGTGTGAATGACTGCGGTTGTGTGCGCGCGCACACACACACACACACACATCTGCCATGACAGTGCCTGCATGAAATGAAATGGCTGGGTGATGAGAGATAGAAAAAGAAGTTAGAACCTACAGCTGCTCTGGTACCTAATACTCTTATGAGTGAGTCCTTATAATAAAATTCCTCTTTTTTAAAATGGTATATTAAACATGTTTCATTGCCTATCCCACCCTTAACCACTTTCAGAAAAACTTTCTCCTGAGACCGTCATCCCTCAGGACAATATACAGCTGACAGCCCAAAGGACTTATCTGATCCAAAGCAGCCCACCCCCACCAGATTCTCTCAAGATTAGGACCCAACTTATCCCGACTCAAATTGACAGTGGTTGATTCTCTAGCAAAAAGTCATGCAGAGTTAGGGTTGTACTCAGCATCTTAGAAAGACAAAGTCCCGTGCAAAATAAGGTGATGACTTACCAGAAATCAAGAGAAAGATGGAATAAAGAATGGGCCAGTCATTGATAAGCTCTGGTATTCAAGAGCTCTCTCTGAGGTCCCTGCGCCTTCTAATGCCAAACATCACTTTACCAGATCCTCTCATTTCAAACAAATTAGTTTTAAAAACATCTTGATAGTTGCTGCCAAAGAAGCAAAACTCTACATACCTCTACTTTTGTGTTCCCTGTCTACTTAAAATTTCAAAAGCAACAGCATGGCACCTAAAAGAGCAGATTCCTATGATTTCCGCCCCCCTACTCCAATCAAAGCAAACTTTGCAACATGACAAAGTAGCACTATGTAGAGCAGTATGTATATCTGTTCCTCCCAATATCCCTTTCCATATGTGGTGCTTAATGATTCTTTACCATATAATAACAGCAATTTATTAACATCTTCATTTCTTCTAGGAATATATTTTTTAAATAACAAAGTTAGGACTGTTTGGGTTTTTTTCAAACAGTCCAGTCATGGAGCACAGTATCTCAAATTAGTCTCTCTTTAAATAATCTAGACAAAGTCACTTAACCAGAAGTTAATGTCTGTCAATTATCATCCTGTGACAGCAACTAGTTTTTAAAAATTTACATATATGAGGGTATGACAATTAAGTTTGCAAACTTGTTGCAACAATGTTGCTAACCTTTTTTGGTATCAGAGGGATTATTCATTATGAATTTGTACCAACTGGACAGTTAACCAGATTTAGTATTTGGAAGTTCTGAAAAGGCTGCGTGAAAAACTTAGATGACCCGAGCTTTTCGCCAACAATTCATGGCTCTTGCATCACGACAATGCACCAGTTCACACTGCACTGTCTGTGGAGGAACTTTTAGACAGTAAACAAATAACTGTATTGGAACACCCTCCCTACTCACCTGATCTGGCCCCCAGTGACTTCTTTCTTTACCCGAAGATAAAGCAAATATTGAAAGGAAGACATTTTGATGACATTCAGGACATCAAGGGTTATATGACGACAGCTCTCATGGCCATTCCAGAAAAAGAGTTCCAATATTGCTTTGAAGGGTGGACTAGGTGCTGGTGGCTGGTGTCAGTGCATAGCTTCCCAAGGGGAGTACCTCGAGGGTGACCATAATGATATTCAGCAATGAGGTAAGTAGCACTTTTTCTAGGATGAGTTCGCAAACTTAATTGTCCGACCTCATATACAGTATAGCAAAAATAAATTTAAAAAGCTGTAATGAACTCATACAGAAGCCCACTGGCCTAAAATTTTTAAGATCAAAGATAATTTTTCAAAGTTCCTGCAAGGATTTTCTTAAGTGAGAAAATATATAAATAATACAAGTGTAGTTTTGGGGTACTATAAAAATTGTTCCCCATTCTATAATGTGAGTTTATAGTAAATTACAAATTTAACTGTGCCTCATGGCATTGTGTGCATACTTCTATTATAGATTTATCAAGTGATATTATACTTGTTTCAATTTATCTCTTCATAGACCATAAGGTCATTGAGAAAGAACCAACCACATACTTCACTTCATCTTGGAGTCTTTAGCACCTATCAGAGTGCCCACCTCAGAGCAGACACATTAAAAGGATTTGATGAATGAAATAAATATCCATTTCATTGGAATCTTAGTAAAATGATTAAGCAAATTTGGGTTACTGAGTTTTAAATTTGTAGCATTTTACACGTTAAGAAAGAAAATGTTTCCAGCCAATATACTCAACGTTCTTCTTAATCTGGCTAAAAAGGAAGGTTGTATGTTCATATTTCTCAACTTTCCTTCTTAAAAAAATATTTAAATCAGAATAATACTTTCATTCCATCAGTCATTTTAGCAAGAACTCATAGGAGAAAACATCAGGCTCAAGGAGGCCATAATAAAGGAAAATTTCTTAATTACTAAATACATGTGTACAACTGAAAAAATAATATGGGGATGAACTCTGGGATTATTTATTTGTTAAAGACAGGTTGTTATATTTCTTTATTCAATTTATTAATCCATTTAGACTCTGATAAATAACTGTGTACTGTTTTGCTCATGTTGATGCAGTATGTATACATGAATCAGATTATAAACTGAATCCTTATGAGAGCAAGGCAACTTGAATCTGAAATTGTGTGCTGTTATTCAGAAGGCAGAAGAAAGAAAATAATGTAGCTGTCTATGTACAAAAACACTACCATTATTAAAAAATAAAAAACAAGTTTTTTTAAAAACAGTGAATCATTAGGATGTATATATTTTTATATTAAAAAAATGCAACTAGTTAAAATTTTCCCTTTGTGCTTACAAAACAAAGTTTTTCTCTATAAATAACAAGTCAATATTTGAAGCTGGGTATTTGTTCTGTGTAAATGGTCTTGAGAGATCTAGCTTGTAGGAGAGTCTATGTTAGAAATACAAACAGATATGTGAAAATAACATAACCAAATGTATGTAGAAAAATGTAGACGGAAGTAAAGAAGGGGGAAAGGAAGAGAAGAAGGGAGGGAGGGAGGGGAGATCTTCTAAAGTCTTGCCCAAATATCAAAGTTTTCTGAAGCTAATCTGAATAAGCAAGGACTGTCTGAGGATTCCAGCCAAATGTTACAAATCTGGGTCTTAGAACAAAAGAAAGGCTGAAGGTACACCAAGTATCTTTAATAATATCTAATGAATTTTCTGAGGAAAAAAAAAGGATGGCTGTATTTTTTTTAAATTTTATTTTAAAATTACATACAGTAAAATTCACTCTTTTTTTTGACTTAAACTTCTGTGAGTTCTGATAAAAGCCTACTAGAACAACCACCACAATCAAGATATAGATAGAACAGTTCTATCACCAAAAATTCCCTCCTGCTGTCTGTCCCTTTGTAACTTGAGTCTTATTCCAACCATTACCTTTAAATGTAACTATCTTTTGCTTAGTGAAACAGTTTAACAAAGGTAGACTGCAGAGTGGCGGGATACGCTTAAAAATCATTTACACAGGAGATACATTTCTATTCCAGAAGTACTCCTCCATGCCTCCGTAACTTTACAAAGCAAAGTAAAATGCAGAATCAGACTAGTGAGTTTCTCTAAACATTTGATTGTTCTCCAATACTGAGGGACTTTGCTGCTGGTACAGTCATGTCAAATCTGCTTTGTTCCACAGAATTAAATCAGTAGCATCCTGAAAAAAAATCCACAACTAGGCAACCTCTACATATAGGTCTAAACAGTAACTAATACAGCAACAATTTAAAAGGCCTATCAGACAACTTTTTGCTGGCAGAGTTTTTTTGTTTTGTTTTGTTTTAGTTTTTTAAATTCTCTCACAGGTAGAGCAACAGCTGTTAATGAACAGATCTAGTCACTAGAGAATTTCTTTTAGCACCATTTGACATCCTGGCCTAAATTAAAAGTGACACCAAATTAGATCTTGTTATGGTAATAATCATGGCAGTGTGAAGTGGTTTAGGAAAACCTAAATTCTGTATCTTCAGATATGATTTCAATTATATCAGTGTGGACTCTGGCTAGTTTCAAATCTTACTTTAAGATAAAACTGTAATGACTTGAAAATATTCAAAACTTTGATTTAAAAAAAGTGATCCCATAAATGAGAAATAAATTAACAACAAAACCTTTCATTTAAATGCTACTCTACTTGTCTAACAGAGGAATGGGATGGAGTCTTTTCAGAGGCTAGGTACCTAACTTTACAGTTTTCTCAAGTTTCAACCAGTTAAAAAATAATATACAGCATGACATCAGCAAGAGGGAGAAACAGGAAGTCCCAGCCCTTGTCCCCAGAGAGAAACACTGATTTAATAACCACTAATGGACCAGAATACCTTTATGAGAACCCCAGAACCCACTTAAGAAGATGTAGCATACAAGAAGAATACAAAACCAGAAATAATCGCAGTGAATAGAGTAAAAAGGGCAGTTTCACTGTACCTGTGTCTCCCCCTCCCCCAAGTCAGCACAGGCCTGCGTGGAAAAGATTCCTTTTAGCATGTGATTTCTATCAAGGGGGAAAAGAGAGCCAGGGGTAAATCCAATGCCCAGCCCTTTAAGGTGCTGCCCAAGCGACCTGACCTGCCTCACCCAGAGTACTGAAAGATCCAGCATAGCTGGAATGCCTCAGGGTAGCTAGGAACAGGATGAGGGATAGCAACTCGGTAACCAGCAAGCTCCACAGTGGCCAGTGCGGACTGCAGCTGTCGGCACGGATCTCAGCAGCTAGTGGGGCTCCGGCAGACAGCATGGAGATCTCAGCAGCCAGAGAGGCTCACAGCAGGGGCAAGGTTCTCAGCAGCAGGCATGGATGTTAGCAGTGGACCTGGTTCTGTGGGATTGGAAGAAGGCTCACCATTCTGATGCATCTTCAGAAGGGAGGGAGAGGAGAGAGAAGGGGAGTTTGCACCTAACATCCCAGCATCTCAGTACATGACCCTAGGGAAAAGGGGCAGACAGCTCTCAGTACCAAGAATGGCTCTGTGGATTGGGAGAAGTTATGCAATCCTGAGATTTCTCCCCCAGGAGGGAGGGAGAAGAGTGGAATACGCATGTCCATAAAAAAGTTTGAAAGACTCCCAGAATTCCCAGCTATGTCGATTGGTGAAGGTCTTTTCCTGACAAAGCTAATCCATAAAGACAGAAAGAGGTGACTATTTATTCAAATGTTCAGACACCAATGTAAAGCTTATAAGAAACAAACATTTGTGACAACATGGATAGATCTTGAGAGTGTAATGCTGAGCGAAATAAGTCAGACAGAAAAAGCAGAGAACCATGTGATTTCACTGATATGTGGTATATAAACCAAAAACAACAAAAGAACAAGAAACACAAAGAATCAGGGAAATATGACACTAACAAAGGAACAAAATAAATCTCCAAAAACATTCCCTAAAGAAATAAAGATATACGAATTGCTTGACAATGAAATATAAATAATAAAGAAGCTCACTGAGCTACAAGAAAACAGACAACTAAATGAAATTTTGAAAATACAGATAAGCAAAATGAACATATAAACAAAGAGAAAAATTATAAAAAGAACAAAGCAAGAATCTTGTAGCTAAAGTATAAAATACCTGAACTGAAAAATCTGCAAAGAAGAAAATTTAGTAAGCACACAAAAGGTAAAGGAATCAAAGAATGCCACTACAAAATAAACAAACAAACAAACAAACAAACAAACCAATCACAAAGAAGGATAGCAAGAGAGGAAGAAAGGAACAAAAAAGAAAGACAAAACAGCTAGAAAACAATGAACAAAGTGGCAATCATAAATCTTTATCAATAATTTCTTTAAATATAAATGGATTAAATTTTTCAATCAAAAGATGCAGAGTGGTGGAATGGATAAAACGAAACACACAGAGTGTGAAATGGATGAAACAAATGGGAACTAGCAATATGTTACATCTATAAAACTCATTTTAACTTTAAGAACACAATAGACTGAAAGTGAAGGGATGGTAAAAGACATTTTGCTAATGGTAACCAAAATAGAGAGGAGGGGGCAATACTTATATCAGACAAAATAAACATTCAGTCAAAATCACTCACAAGAAACAAAGAAGGTCAATGTATTGATAAATGATTCAATTCACCAATATGGTGCAACACTTTTGTATATATGCACCGAACATTGAAGCAAAAAATATATAAAGCAAATATTAATAGAATTGAAGAGAAAAATACACAATAATAACAAGGGACTCCAAAACCCCACTTTCATCAATGGATAGATCATTCAGGCTGAAAATCGATAAAGAAACAGCAGACATGAATAAAACTGTAGATCAAACGAACCTAACAAACATACAAAACAATCCATCCAACAGCATCAGAATACACATTCTTCTCAAGTGCACATGGAACATTCTCCAGAACAGATCATACGTTGGGCCACCAAAAGAAGCCTTAACAAATTTAAAAAGATAGAAATATCAAGTACTGTTTCTATCCACAGTGGTATGAAACTAGAAATCAGTAACAGGAGGAAAACTGGAAAATTCACAAATATGTGGAAATTAAACAACATACTCCCGAACAAAGAATTCAAAAGGCAAAAAAAAAAAAAAAAGGTAGCTTGAGACAAATGAAAATGAAAATAAAACATCCCAAACGTATGAGATGCACAGAAAGCAGTTCTAAGAATGAATTCTATAGCAATATATACCTACATTAAGAAAAAAGCAACATCTCAAACAACCTAACATAACACCTCAAGGAAACAGGAAAAGAACAAACTAAGCCTAAATTTAGCAGAAGAAAATAAATTATACAGGTTAGGGCAGAAATAAATGAAGTAGACATTAGAAAGATAATAGAGAAGATCAATGAAACCAAGAATTGGGTTTTCAAAAGATAAGGAAAACTGACAAATCTTTACCTCGACTAAGAAAAAAAGAAACTCAAAAAAATAAAATTAGACATGAAAGATGAGACATTACAAGAGATGCCACAGGAATAAAGGATTATGAGAGACTACTGTGAACAATTATTTACCAACAAATTAATCTAGAAGACAATCTAGAAGAAATTCCTAGAAACATACAAACTACCAAGACTGAATCATGAAGAAATAGAAAATCTGAACAGACCAAGAATGAGTAAGGAGATTGAATCACAGTAATTAAAACACTCTCAACAAACAAAAGTCCAGATACCAAAGGCTTCACTGGTGAATTCTACCAAACACTTAAAGAAGAATTAACACTAATCCTTCTCAAATTCTTCCCAAAAACAGAAGAGGAAGGAACACTTCTGAACTCATTTTACAAGGCCAGATCACCCTGTTACCAAAGCCACACACAGACACCACAAGAAAACTACCGGCCAAAATCTCTAATAAACATAGATGCAAAAATCCTCAACAAAACACTAGCAAACCAAATTCAAAAGCACACTAAAAGCATCATATACTATGATCAGGTAGGATTATTCCATGGGATACAAGGATGGTTTAACATATGCAAATTAATAAGCGATACACAATATTAACAGAATGAAGGATAAAACTCACTATCCTATTGAGATAGTCATCTCAATAGATGCAGAAAAGTTTTTAACAAAATTCAACGCTTTCATGATAAAAACACTTGATAAACTAGGTAGAGAAGGAATGTACTTCAAAATAATAAAGAACATAGACGACAAACTCACAGCTAACATCATACTCAATGGTGAAAAACTGAAAATTTTTCTTTTAAGCTTAGGAACAAGAAAAAGATACCCACTCTTGCCACTTTTATTCAAAATAGTACTGAAAGTCCAAGCCAGAGGAATTAGACAAGAAAAAGAAGTAAAATCATACAAATTGGAAAAGAATGAGTAAAATGATCTGTTTGCAGGTGACATGATCTTATATATAACAAATCCTAAGGGCTACACCAAAAAACTGTTAGATAGATATAATAAACAAATTCAATAAAGTTGCGGGACACAAACGCAACATATAAAAATCAGTTGCATTTCTATACACTAACAATGAACTATCCAAAAAGGAAATTAAGATAACAATTCTATTTACAATAGCTTCATAAAGAATAAAATATTTAGAAATAAACGTAACCAAGGAGGTGAGAGACTTGTACACTGACACTACAGTAATCTGGTGAAAGAAATTAAAGAAGACCCGAAACTGTAAAACTCATAGAAGAAAACATAGGGGGAAAGCTTCAGGACATTAGTCTTCATAATGATTTCATGGTTATGACATCAAAAGCACACACAACAAAAGGAAAAATAGGTAAGTGGGACTAAGTCAAACTGAAAAGCTTCCACACAGCAATGGAAACATTCAACAGAGTGAAAAGGCAATCTATGGAATGGGAGAGAATATTTGCAAGCCATGTATCTGATAAGGGGTTAACTTCCAAAATATATAAGAAACTCCTATGACTTAACAGCAAAAAAAAAATTAAATAAAATAAAAACTGATTAAAAAACGGGCAAAGGACTTGAATAGACATTTTTCCAAAGAATCATGCAAATGATCAATGAGTACATGAAAAGGTGCTCAACATCACTAATCATCAGGGAAATGCAAACAAAAAAACTACAATGTTAGGGAGATGGGTGAAAAGGTAGAGATAAAGAAATACAAATTGGTAGTTACAGAATAGTCATGGGAATGTGAAGTACAGCATAGAGAATATAGTCAATAATGTTGCAATAGCTAAAGTGCCAGGTGGCTACTGGACTAATGGGGGGATATCAATGTGTAAGTTATGTAAATGTCTAGCCACTATGCTGTATACCTGATACTAATATAAAATAATATTGAATGTCAACTGTAACTGAAAAAAAAAATTTTAACTACAATGAAATATCACCTCACACCTCTCAGATAGGCTATTATAAAAAAAATCAAAAGATAAGTACTGGAAACATTGCAGAGAAATTAGAACCCTTTTACACTGTTGATGGGAATGTAAAATGGTGCAGCTGCTGTGGAAAACAGTATGGCAGTTCTTAAAACAAGTAAAAATAGAACTAACATATGATGCAGCAATCCCACTTCTGAAATCAGGATGTCACAGAAATATCTGCACTCCCATGTTCATTGCAGCATTATTCAAAACAGCCAAGATATGGAAACCCACATGTCCATTGACAGATGAAGAGATAAAGAAAATGTGGTATATATGTATAACGGAATGTTAATCAGTCTTAAAAAGGAAGTAAAACTTACCATTGCAACAAAATGAATGGAGCTGGAGGACATTATGCTAAGTGAAATAAGTCAGTCACAGAAGTACAGATACTGAGTAATTCCACTTATGTGAGGTATGTAAAATAGCCAAACTTATATAAGCAGAAAATAGAACTGTGATTGCCAGGTGATGGGAGGAGGGGGAAGTGAGGAGTTGTTCTTCTATCAAGTTACTATCATGTCAGATGAGTATGTTCTAGAGATCTGCTCTACAGCATAGTGCCTATGGTTATCGATAAGGGATTGTGCACTTAAGTTAAGAGAGTAAGTAGATCTCATGTTAGGTGTTCTTATCAACAAAGGGACACAAGGAAACTTTTAAAGGTGATGGATATGTTTATTACCTGGATTGTGGTGATGGTATCACAGGTGTATGCATATGTCCAAACTCATTAGATTCTATATATTAAATATGTGCAGTTTTTTTGTATATCAATTTTACCTCAATGAACCTGCAGATATTCGAAAACATATATATTCATACACACATACACCCCCACACACACACATGGAAGGGAGGGAAGTCCCTGCAGCTACCTCTAATATTAATACTATAACTGGTATTAGAAATATTATAATCAAACATAGTGGCTTAATTATTATTTTATGGTTGATTTGTAAAGAGAATAGTGCCAGAGATCTTGAAAATTAAATCTTCCGGTTATCTGAAATCATGATAGACCTCTTGAATAAAAGAAACTGTACTTCTCTGAGAGGAAACTAGCCTTTGAGTTCTAAATACGGAGTTGTTTATTTTTGTAATTACTCCAACAATAAGATGAGCAATCAGAGATCAGTCCAGCGAGAATTAGTCTAAATATATTGCCACCAACAATCAGAAATGCTGTGTATGGATGTACAGGATACACACATCGTTCCTTGCACAGGGGCATCTGGCTGAGGAAGCAGAGCCTGGAACGGAACCCACTTCACTAGTTATGCCAGGCTTCTGCACAGCGATCCACAGAAAACATAAAGGTGAAATACAGAAAATGTCTGAAATATATATACTGCCCATCATTAAAGTAGCTCAGTGTAGTATTATCTGAGGAAGATCTCAGGATCTTAGTCAGAATTAATTCTTCCTCCTAATGAAATGCATCATACACCATTCTAATTCATATTTGACCATTATGACAGACATGACCATTGTAAGTTCTTTGTTATAAGCCAATTTGTATCTCCCTAAAACTTCTGCCCTTTGAAGTTATTGCTCTTATTCATGATAGCTCTAGAGGATTTTTGAAGAAAATATCACATTTGTTTTTTCTCCTCTTCTTTATTGAAAATAAGTTCAGTTAATTATTATTAAAGAACATATTTCTAGACAGTGGCTTCTTCAAGTTCCCAGACAGGACAGGCTAGGAGGCTTGTCTTGAAGTTTCTTTTGACAGGCAAACACACAGTTGCTACTTAGCTTTTATATGACACTATTTTTTTCTCTCTAATAATTGTCTAATTATGCCAAAGATACTAGATGATAGCATGTATTTGGTTTCTGCCTCAAATCAAGCTTTGCCATATGGGCTTGCAGGTTTTAAACAAACTTCGTTGGTTTTCTCTTTTCTTTAATTTTTCTTTAGGGGTGAAGATGGCTTTAGCGAGGCATTGAGGGTAGTACCGAGGGCAGAAACACGTTTTGTAGGCCTATGATAGCATCTAAGGTTAGTCAACATTCTCTTCAAAAGGTGGTGTCCAGGAGGAAATCAAAACCAACAAAAACAAATTAGTGTGGAACCATTCCTTCTTATAATACTGGAGTATTATATTTAACTTATAATTATCAAAAATATTTGTTATATTTTCCCCTATTCAGGTCTCTACATACATACCTAGTCATACGTATTATACATTTATTTTTAACTTAAATAGAAATTTGGCTTTACGTAACTGGCTAATGTTGGATTATATATTTTTGAAAGATTCAAATACATTAGTTCAATTAGGTACATGAAAAGACTTAGTTTTTTTTTTTTAGTTATTAGAATGAAGATTCCAAGAGTAAAAAAAAAAAAAATAGTATTTAATAATATTGTCAGAAAGCCCTATAGGCAGAATGTTTTCTATGCTTCTGGATCCCTTTCCTACTATATTTCTAACAAACTAAAACTTAACTTTTAATAATATAATGAATGAAAAATAACTTAGAAAAAAATGTGAACTTAGCTTATAAATAGTCATCGTAATCCATACAATTCAAAATAAACTTTTATAATTTTTTCTGCTTTCTAACTCTTCTACCTCAATGAAATTTATCAGTTACATAATAAAAATGTTAGTAAATGTTTTTAATTTTAAAAGTTCCAAGAAAAAGCTAATCATCTATTTGAGAGAATCAGCGACAAGTCTCTATGCATAGTATCACACAAAACATTAATGCAAAGATCACTCTACTTATATCATTTTGATGGTCCAGTACGTATGTGCTTTCTAAAGGACACAAATTAATAGGTTTCCAGGAAAATACTGAATAACCAATGAACCTGAAAATAAATCTAGTTAACTATAGGAATGTTCTGAGTTTATAGTAACATTTTAGAGTCCTGGGTATAAGTATGGAGGAATAAATATGTTTGGGTTTCTGACGCCAAGGAATTCCTTTGTGGCAATTTCTGAACCACAGGAATTATCCTATTTGGAGACTATAATTCTCTTATAAAATGTGCTTCCCAATTAAGGACCACATCACAGGAAGGCATGTCAGTAAACATTATGGCTCCACAGATAAATCCAGAGGGAAAATTTAAATGATAATTAAGAAGGTAGCTTATTTACATTAGATTTACAAATTTATAAATAAATTCTACCAGTAAAGGAATGTCTAACCGGTGTAAAGAAGACCGCGAAAGCTTTAGGTGAACCATGGGATCAATACATTTTGAAGCTAAAATGGAAATTTAGAGATTATGTAAGAGGTATATAGGAAAAGCTTCATTTTATAGAGATAAAGTGACTTGTCCAGAGCACAGCCAAAAGTGGAAACTTGACTTCTGCACTTTTCCTTTTAACTTGCCTCAATCCTAACCAGACAATCCATCCCCATAGACTGTGCCACATAATTGTTTTTCAGGATAAGAATGCAAAACATCCTTGTCACCTCTATGACTTGGCAGCCCAGACCTACCGTATTTCCCCGAAAATAAGACCAGGTCTTATATTAATTTTTGCTCCAAAAGATGCATTAGGGCTTATTTTTCAGGGGATGGCGTATTTTTTCATGTACAAAAATCTACATTTATTCAAATATAGTCATGTCATCTCCTTCTGGAACATTGTCATAACTCTCCAAACCCCGAATTCTGGCTTGAATTTCTTGCGACCCCATTTCCTGTAGAACCACTGGCCCCAATCCCTCATGTCCAGCAACAGAGCTCTCCTAAAATAAGCACTTCTTGTCCATGCAAGCACTTCTTGCTCGTAGTGCACTGGCAACACAGCTGTCAGTGGTTTTATCCCATGAATTCCTCACCCAAGTCACGACCTCTTGCAGGCTAGGCTTCACTAAGTTTCTACGCTGATTTCTCTCCATTCTATTTTCAATGTAGTCATTGATTTCCATGCGCAAATGGTCCTTGAATGGCTTGTTTATTGCAATATCAAGAGTCTGGAGATAGGCAGTCATTCCTGCGGGAATCATTATTTGATCTATTCTTCTCTCTGCAAGGAAGGTCTTCATGTCTTTAGTGTGGTGAGTACCAGCTGAATCCCAGACTACCTGACCTCTTTGGCCACCTTGCAAAACAAGTGGCGGCATTAAATCAACCCACTTCCTTATAACCGCTTGTATGCACCACGTTTTTTTCGGTTTCGAGAACATAAATGCCTGAAACACGTTCAACCTTATCTTTCCTGCTTTTAGTGATGATTAGAGGTGGGGCTTTCTTTCCATCCAGATGAATTGCCAAAATACAGGTAACATGTCCACTTTCATAACCAGTGGATGGAATGTAGATTGACGAGGCATCCTCTGATCAATTGTCATTTGAGATCCTTGGCCCATAAACACTGCAGTTTCATCCATAACAATCATGTTGGAGAGTTGGTATTTAGAAAAGTCGATGCCATCAACAAAGGACTTGAACGCAAGTGCACGTTCAATAACTTCAGGATCTTCCAGCTTGAACAGTGTTGTCAATCTTACAGACAGTTCATATCGCTGAAGGAAGCCTTCCGGCCAGTGTTGTGATGCTTTGAATTCTTCTGGGGATATTTCTAACTGTGGTGCCATTGCAAGGGCAAATGCTTGACTATCAGCTCGGTGCACAACCAAAGCCTTTGCGCTCCTGTCAGCAATCCATTCACAGGTTATGTCTTCCAGCTCAGGAAATAATGGTTGCCGACCTGATCCACACTTGCGCTTCTTAGCATTTTCCTCGTCCACCTGTTGACTGAGGTTATTGTACTCTGCTCGCCATTTTCGGACCATTCGGAGATCCAACTTCTCTTTGCAGAAAGCCATAAGATTCTTGCCCCGGGAGTCCTCCACGATTCCTTTCTTGTACTCGACAGAATAGCTCTTTCTTTCTGCACTCATCTTGTCTGGGGGTCAAAATATTCTTTCTTTTAAATCTACCATTAAATCAAGTGTTAATTGAAGACTTATGAAACAGGAGTGGCAACAAAAATGATGACAGTTAAGAATGATGGTCCACACAAAAGTGATGAAAAATTGCAAGCACCAAAATTCAGAAAACATTTCTTTATTTCACATGAGTGTAGTGAGTATATCCATTACAACACACAATGTATTGAATTATGAAGATTCATATTAGACACAACCACATCCATTCGTTATCAAGTGTGTGCATTATTCGTATATTGTGTCTGTACTCCGATTGGTCATTTGGCAATAAGTCTCGAGTTCATCTGTTTTCATAGGCGTTTACCTCTCATCCAAAGGATGAGACTTTGGTATTTACAAATACCTAATTATAATTTATATTATCATTTATTTTAAGTATTGTCAATAATAGTATTTATTTATATTTAATTATATATTATTTTATAATTCAATACATCCGTCATGTGTTGCAACGGATGTACTAAATGCGTTTGTCTGGCTGATGATGTTAACTGGGGCTTACTTTGGGGGGAGGGCTTATATTATGAGCATCCTAAAAAATCATGCTAGGGCTTATTTACTGGTTAGGTCTTATTTTGGGGGAAATATGGTATATCTCCAGGTATAGGGAATGAAAAAATAACATAGTAACAACCTTTTTCCCCCAGTCCAATGAATCTGTGGTGCCACAAAAGGTCAATCAATTAATTACTAAAGTTCTTACAAAGTACAGTCTTATACCTGATGGGCACCTACCTGATGTACATACAACTGGTTACTCTGTCTGATAACAAAATTAACTCCTTTGTTCGTCATCCCTAGACAGATGTAAATAAATGTATTGGAGGCTATTACTGAGATAACCAAAAGATTCTTTCCAAAAGTATTCTTTTAAATGTTTTAACATTTAATTACCTTCACACACACACACACACACACACACACACACACACACACACAGAAAAAGCCTAGTTAAACTGAACATTTTATCAATACCTCTAATGCTTGGATTCTGATCTGGAAGGTGAAGGAATACTCCTTGAGAGACCCCAGAATCAGGGAGCTAAGCGGCTTTTTCAAACTTACAATCTCTAAAGATAATGTGCTAGAGTCACATTCCACAAATTTATACCACAGTATATCTTCAATTTTCAAGGGAAATATAGGAGTACTCCATGTATGTTGAACATTGTGTGAACTATTAGCTCACACTAGTTCACAATTTTCACATTAGACAACATGAAAATCATTGTGAAACAGGAAATGAAGGTGGTGGTGCCCAATCTGGTTTCAAGATTTGAGAAGTTGTCAAGGGCCTAACAGGTGCTCAGATCCTGTAAGTAATCGTGATTATTTTTAAAAGAAATTAAAATATCTTTTGATATATGTGGATTATTTTTAAATGGCTATAAAACTGTTAGATTATGCATATGTATTTACTTAATAAAGAGAACTGTTGGGGGTTTGTTCGTTTTTTGCCAAGGTGGCCCCATGAGAAACATCACTAAGCTACTAAGGGCTCTGTAAAGTGAGAAAAGTTTGAGAATCTCTGTGCTAATGTAAAAGTGAGGTACATATACACTGAATGGCTTAAAGGTTAAATAAAAACTCAGTAATAAAATGAAAAGACTAGAATCCCTAATCATAAACATGGATATGTCCGAAATTATACATCAGAGATTTACTATTATCATAGATTTATTTAGTTGTCATATGTACTTTATAGTACAGAGCACGACTGGTTAAGACTGTGGTTTCTGGAGTTTAACAGCCTTAGGTTCAAAACTTAATTGTGCCATTTATTAACCTTGCACTTTGGCTCTTTAAATATGTTTCCTAATTTGTAGTAATGGGAATAATAATAATACTTTACAGTAAGTACTATAAAGAAGAAGTGAAATAACTCATGAAAACTATACCTGGTGCATAAGTGTCCAGTAAAGTACTAGTTATCATTGTCACATTCATCACCATTGTTAAAATATATCCTTTGAAGGTTCTATCTCCAGAATAGCAAAGTACCATGTTTCCCCCAAAATAAGACTTAATCGGAAAATAAGAACTAGCATGATTTTTCAGGATGACATCCCCTGAACATAAGCCCTAATGCATCTTTTGGAGCAAAATTTAATATAAGACCCAGTTTTATTTTCGGGGAACCATGGTAAGTCTTTTAGATCAATTCTACTGTAAGCACGTCTTAAAACGTTGAATATAATTTAAAAAAAAAAATTTTTTTAAGGCACCAGAGGCTACTGAGGCAGTAAAGAACTCTGGAGTCATTATTAGGAAAGGAAGTCAGCTCAGCCAGTTGAGCCTGGCATTTAAGGACAATTTTGTGCTCAAGGCGAAAGCCAATGTCAAAAGCATGACTGAGAGGCTGAGAAGAGGAGCAGAGGTTTTAATAAACCTACAGTGCTGGGGAATAAAAATTAGCATTCAGAGCCCACAAAGGAGAATATAAAGCCTGGTATGGGCTGAGACCTCAAAGAGTTATACCCTTGGAGTACGTATGAATAAAGAAACAGACCATCATCACTCATCGGAGATAAAGCCTGTTTTAAATCCTCTCACTCCCTTGGTTGGTTTACAACGATCTGGAAGTGCTAGTGCCTCTAGACTTGCTATCTGCCAGAGGCAAAGATAATCCTCCTTGGAACATCACTGAGATTCTCAAATTATCTCTATTATTTGTCATATACAACATCTGGGACGCAATAAAAAAAATATCCAGGTATATGAAAAGACAATAATACCAAACACCTGGAGACCATCAGAAACAAAAGAAAACAGAAGTCAGACCCACTGTGGTTTCATATGGTAGGGATATCAGAAATGGGCTTAAAACCCACTATGCTTATTATGACCACTAAATTAAACAACAGTATTGACAACATCAGCAAAAAGTGGACTAATACCATATAAATGGAAATTCTAGGACTGAAAAAATACATCACTGAAATTAAAAATTTAGAGGATGGATTTAACAGCAAATTATGCACAGGTGAAAAAATTAGTGACGTAGAAGATAGGTGAGAAGGAAATATACAAATTATAACATGGATAAAAAAAGATGGAAAATACACAAAAGACCATACATGATGATATATAAGATATGGTAAAATATCTAGTATGCAGGTATTTGAAATCCTTGAATGAGAGAATTTATTTTAAAAAATAAAGGCAGAAGCATTATTTGAAGATATATAATGGTTGAAAAATTTCCAGAACTGATTAAATATACCAAGCTCCAGATTTAAAAAGCATTACGAACTCCAACCAGGATAAGCACAAAGAAAATAATACCTAGTCACACAACAGCAAAAACTGATGAAAACCAACGGCAAAAAATACCTTAGCAGCCAGAAATAAAATACAAAAAGATGCAAATATACTAACAGCCGAAATCTCATGTAAAACAATGGAAGCCAGAATACACAGCAACTTCAACACCATTAAAGAGAACTATAAACCTAGAATTGCATATCCAATAAAAATGTCCTTCCAAAAAAAGGTGAAATAAAGACTTTTTTCAAAAAAACAAAACCTAGAGAATTTATCACCAGCAGATCCACCCAAAGTATGATAATACTAACTAAAGTGTATTCTTCAGGTAAAAAGAGAATGCTTCAAGAAGAAAGCTCTGAGATGCAATAAGGAATATTTTCTATAAAAACAGTGATAATAATGATCTTTTCTAAAGTTTAAAATACATATAAAATTAAAATACACAGTGATAGCATTTAAGTTGGGGAGGGGTTGCTAAATGTACTGAAGTGGAAGATTCTTTCATGATTCAGAGAGTGGTAATAATACTACTGCATATTATACTTTAATATATCAAAGATGGATAATGTAGCCTCTTGGGTAACCATGAAAAGAACAATAAAGACTTAAATATAACAAACTAATGAGGGGAAGTAGAAAGATGGATGCCAAAAGAAAAAATAACCAAACCAAAATAAAACAAGAAAAGAAACAAGTAACAAAATGGGCAGAAAAAATAGCAAATAGCAAAACAACAGATTTAAACTCAAGTATATCAGTAATTACATTGAATATAAACAGAATACTCTTATTAAAAAGACTGTCAGACTAGATTTTTTTTAAAAAAATCAAATTATATATGACAATAACAGGAAACAAGCCGTAAATAAAAGGATGTAGAAAATTTTAAAGTAAAAGGACAGAAAAAAGATAAACTCTGTACTATCACCCAAAAGAAAGCTGATGCAATAGCAGAAAAACTAGACTTTGAGGCAAAATATAATTACTGGACTCTGGGACAGTGTTCTATGTATAGAAGTGATGGGAGAGAAGGCACATTGGTAAAAGGAGAATTTGTACAAGAATTCTATTTCTTTGTATTGTCAAGTCAATATATACCACCATATACCTTAACATCAGACCTAAGACGTTAGAGATGCTCTAGCTCAATTCTCCATATGTAAAAGAAGAGAAAACTAAGACTTCTTTTTATAACCCATCCAGAGAGATTATAGTATGTCCAGTTTCAGGACCCATAGCTAATTTGTGGAGAGTTTAGTTCATGTTAGCATACAGACTCCTCAGTGCTGATATATGGTCTCTGACATCTCGGATTTCTACATCTCCTTCCTAATATGCAGAAAGGAAGAATTTTACCAAATATCATCTAAAGCGTATTTTAATTTTTGGAAACCTGGTTTTCAATAGTAAAGTTTTATTATGTAATTATATCCTTAATCCTAGATAAGTTAAACAAACACCAGGCCTCTCTAGACAGTTTAATTATGTTTCCTGATTGCTGAATAACATAACTGAAACTAAAAATACTGTAAGAGCAAAGGGAAAACACTATTAATAAAATATTTTTCTTCAAAATTTTTCTAGCGAAACATTATACAGCATTTGTATTTCCCATTAGAAAGGCTGCTCTTGGGTTTGGCTTCAATATATTTCTAACAGTGATTTATAGTTTTCTTTCAAAATCCTTTCTTCTCTTTCAAAAGTTTAGAAATTTTCAATTGAACCTATGCTCACGCAGCTAAAGACCACATTGTGCAGCCTCCATTATAGCTAGACAAGGCATATGACTATGTTATAGCCAATGAGATCGGAGCATAAGTGATGTGTACAACTTCCAGGTCATTCCATTCAAAGGAGGTGGTGTTCCCTCTTCTTTACTCCTTCCAGCTGACTGGGATGTGAGTGAAACTGGACCACTAGGTGGAAACTGTGTGTTGAAGCTGTCAAAGCAACAAGAAAAGACAAGCCTAATTCTCTGGTATTTGTGGAGCCACTATATCAGCCCTGACATTTATGGGAGTGAAAAATAAACTATCTTGTTGTGTGGGGGGGTGTCTCTTAATTTCAGCTACTGACCACAAATCCTAACTAATTTAGAATGATAAAGTAAATCATCATTAAAGTAGATTGTTTTCACACACAAAAAAACTATAATTAGGGAATATGTTCCTATCCTCAGTCTTAACTCCAAAATAAATATAATAGATGCAATATGATACAAATAAAGACAAAATAAAAAATACCATTAAACTCCCTTACAATATGAAGTCATGTTTCTATAAACAGATATATAAATATACTCTGCACATTGATTATACAAGGCTTATATAACCTATGCATATAAACATAAAAATATATGCACCACAATTATATATGGTGTAAAAAAAGTGTGACCTAAAATTAACATACCAGCTATACTCTGACTAAACAGTTAATTAATAAGTTTGCATGTCCTCTTGGACTTCATTAAAGGAGGTTTTGCTTGCTTCTCTGTTTTTGTAATCATGTCAATTCTCTTATTTTCTTAAAACAAACAACAAACAAAAAAACAGTCCAGGAAGCTTAAACTGTAAAACTGCTCTCAAATAGTTTCCCAGATGCAATTGTTTTCTTGACTAGACAGCTGTACCTTGTAAAAGCATCCTGAAATTCTTCTTTACTACCCTTTAGTTTGGCATTTGATGACAAACTTGATGTGTTATGGGTGATTAATGCAGGATGCTAAACAGAGTTCTAAATCAAACTGCACTAAATCTAAGTACCGTGTTTCCCCGAAAATAAGACCTAGCCGGACCATCAGCTCTAATGTGTCTTTTGGAGCAAAAATTAATATAAGACCCAGTATTATATTATATTATATTATATTATATTACACCTGGTTTTGTGTTATTATATTATATTATATTATATTATATTATATTATATTATATTATATTATATTATATTATATTATATTAATTATACCTGGTCTTATAGTAAAATAAGACTGGGTCTTATATTAATTTTTGCTCCAAAAAACACATTAGAGCTGATGGTCCAGCTAGTCTTATTTTCGGGGAAACACGGTAGCTGGGTCCACCTGGATTCATGTGTTTCTAATGAATGCCTGAGGAGGTTTTAAAAACATTCTTCTCAGAATTAATTGAGAGGAATCAAAAGAACTCTGTGGGTGGTGTGTATACAGAATTATTTGCCATCTTTCTCAAAGCTGTGGTTTAACCACCAGTAATAGGACTCTACACACAAGACTAGAAAGAACAAATCTTGAAGGTACAGAGGCAAAGTCCTCGATGTGGCCTTTGTATGTATGAATCCCTTCTTGAGCCATGCTGTGGGCTCCCTTCTTGAGTCACGCTGTGGGTTCCACCCCAGTCTAGATGTCTAGATGCACAATGACCTTAGGACTCTTCATCTCAAACTTTTCCATTTATATGAGTCCACTCTGTAATGTATTAATTTTTTCCTGCTTTTGCTGTAAGTCTGGAGGTTCTCACATCTTTTGTCTATCTCTGACTCATGGCATTTATGCAGGAGAAACACTTGTCTCTGCTAAGTAAGGAAAAACACTCTCCTATTGGAGCTACATTAATCAGTGGTGTTCAGTTTCCCAGTGTTTTACTATCATGGTAAACTTATCTGAGCTCCCTTCTTATATTGCTTAAGATTGTATATTTTCATTGACTCACTGGTCCTAAGGAGACTATTTTTCTTTTTTACCATAAATCTTTTATTTTTATAAATATTTGTCAAATCAGTTATGATATATTCATATGCCTTCAAATGAAAATTTTCTCAACATTTCAAGATTACTCAAAAGTTGAAAATTTATAGAGGAAATAAAATATAATTTGTTCAAAAGAAAAATAATCTTGTATAGCAAAACACTATTCTATTTATTTTAATTGGCTCTGAAATCACCTATCAGTGGCCATCAGTGACTAGTTATAGATAAAATAAAAATTGAGAAGAGTAAACTTCAAATATCCTATCTAGTGGCTTGCAAATAGAGTAAAGAAAGCATAAGAATAAAATTAGAAGGAGGGCAAAGTTGTTTCTCTTGAAAAACCAATGAAACTCAGAGATTTCTGGTAAAGATGATAGAGTAGGAAAATGCTGTGCTCACCTCCTCTCAGGACCACGATAATTACAACTAAACTACAGAACAACCATCATTGAGAATCTCCTTAAGTCTAGCTTCACCGAAGCCCTACAACTAAGGACATGCAGAAGAAGCCACCTCAAGACTGGTAGGAGGGGCAGAGACGTGGAACAGAATGCTCCCACACCCACATGTGACCACTAAAATCGGAAGGGATATCTTGGCTGCAGAGGAACCTCCCGGAAGAGTGAGGAGTCACAGCCCCACACCAGGCTCCCCAGCCCAGGATTCCACTGCTGGAGAGAGAAGTCCCTATAACTTCTGGCTGTGAAAACCAGCGGAGATTGTAGCTGAGATGGAGAGCTGCTGTAGTCCTAGGCGCTCTTCTTAAAGGGCCCATGCATGGACTTACTTGCTCTGAGCTTCAGCACTGGGGGAGCAGCTTGAAAGGCACCAGGGACATAAAGGGAGGAACTGAACTGTCTAGCTTCAGGGTGAAGGCTAGAGGGACAGTTTTCTCCTGGACGGAGGAGCTGGTGCAAGCCGTTGTTTCTTTGTTGAGCCCTCCCCCTCCTGGCATGCAGACAAAGGCAGCCACCATATCTGAGTGTCCATCAAACTGGCTATCACCTTTTATCTGCCTTGCCCTGGTGATTCCCAGAGACCCCTCCTCACCCAACTTCCCAGCACACGCAAGCCACTTTCAGAGGCTTCCCATACAAACAACCTGTCTTAGCTCATGCTGCGGACTTTCATAAAATCAGTCAAAGGACCACAAACCCAAATAAGCAGTATCTGGCTTCATGTGTCCTGTACGTCTGGCTGAGCAGCCCCAAGGTCGGCACTAGTGACAGCTGGCCTCAGTTCGAGGCTTGGCCTCTCGAGGTACCACCAAGCCTGGTGCAAGAGGTGCCCTCGGGCAGGACACAATCTTCAGCTAAAGTTGGCTTTCAGCAGGTCCCCTCCCAGGAGGCCCCAGGGCTGACACACCTTGTGGCCAGTTTGGGACCAAGCCAGAGCATCGGGTCCAGCCACATCAAAGGACACACCCAAAAGGCCCAGAGCCTAAGCAGGTACCAGAGCCCTGCTAAAGCAAACCCTGCTCTGTAGGGTCAGCCTCTACACAACAGCTCCTCCACTGTAGTTATGGCCAATCCTCACAACAAATTAGCCTGAGGGTCAATCCCTCTCTCTGATTTGCAAACAGCTACCAAGGTTCAACTACAACAGGAGGGGACACACAATCCACACAAGGGACACACTTAGAGCTCTGCTGACCATGGAGACTGAACCACTGGGTCCCACAGCACACCTACTATTAATGCATAAGGCCACTCTACTAAAACCAGGAGGCATAGCAGCCCTAACTAATAGATAGCAACAAACACAGGGAGGTAGCCCAAATGGGGAGACAAAGGAACATGCCCTAAATAAAAGAACAAAACAAAGCTCCAGGAAAATAACTAAGCAACATGGAGACAAGCAATCTACCAGATGCATACATTCAAACACTAGTTCTTAGGATGTTCAATGGTCTCAATGAGAACTTCAACAAAGAGATAGGAAACATAAAAATGGAGATAGAAAACATAAAAAAGAACCAGTCAGAAATGAAGAATACAATAACTGAAATGAATAATACATTGCAGGGAATCAACAGTAGGTGAGATGAAGCAGTGAATCAAATCAGCAATTTCGAAGACAAGGTAGCAGAAAACACCCAATTGGAATAGCAAAAAGACCAAAAAAAAGAATCCAAAAAACAAAAATGAGGAGTGTAAGGGGCCTTTGGGAAAACACCAAGCATACCAATAGTCTTATCATAGGGGTACCAGAAAAAGAAGAGATACAACAAGGAACTGAAAACCTATTTGAAGAAATAATGATGGAAAACTTCCCTAACCTGGTGAAGGAAATAGATTTACAAGCACAAGAAGCTCAGAAAGTCCCAAACAAGATGAATCCAAACAGGCCCACACCAAGACATATAATTAAAATGCCAAAGGTTACAGACAAAGAAAGAGTCTTAAAAGCAGCAAGAGAAAAGCAGTTAGTTATCTACAAGGGAGCTCCCATAAGATAGTCAGCTGATTTCTCAACAGAAACTTTGCAGGCCAGAAGGGATTGGCAGGAAGTATTCAAAGTGATGAAAAGCAAAGGCCTACAACCAAGACTACTCTACCCAGCAAAGCAATCATTTAAAACTAAAGGAGAGATAAAGAGCTTCGTAGATAAGAAAAAGCTAAAGGAGTTCATCATCACCAAACCAATATTACAAGCAATCTTAGAGGGACCAATTTAAGAAGAGGAAAAACAGATAAAAAATATGAATAATACGGGATGGCCAGACGGCTCAGTTGGTTAGAGCACGAGCTCTGAGCAACAGGGTTGCCGGTTCAATTCCCGCATGGGATGGTGGGCTGCGTCCCCTGCAACTAAGTTTGAAAACAGTGACTGGTCTTGGAGTTGAGCTGCACCCTCCACAACTATATTGAAGGACAACGACTTGGAGCTGATGGGCCCTGGAGAAACACACTGTTCCCCAATAGTCCCCAATAAAAATAAATAATAAAAAATATGAATAATAAAATGGCAATAACTACATATATCAATAACTACTTCAAATATGAATTGATTAAGTGCTCCAATCAAAAGATAGGGTGGCTGAATGGATAAAAAAAACAAGATTCTTACACGTGATGCCTACAAGAGACTCACTTCAGATTGAAAGGCACATACAGACTGACAGTAAATGGATGGGGAAAAGGTATTTCATGAAAATAGAAACAAAATAACTGAGGTAACAATACTTATACCAGACAAAACAGACTTTAAAACAAAGGCTATAACAAGAGACGTAGAAGGACCCAGTAATCCCACTTCCATTTATCCTAAAATTTGGAATTTATTACTTATAAACAAGCTTAAGAACAAGCTTTAACCATAAATATGCAATGTAAACCCAAATTCAACCAAAAGTAACTTTGTTTCACAGAATTAAAAGAATGTAATGATATTACAGCTTATTTAAAAATATCACTGGTATTTCTTCTACTGCAGATAAAAATTTGATTGAAAGTAAAATCTGCCTTTATAAGAATACTCACAAATCCACTGATTCAATATTGGATAAATATATTTATATATTAACTTCTGAGTGGTTTGAAAATATGTTCAAGGAACCTAACTGGAAACAGACAGACATAAAATACAACTTCCTTTGGAAAAAAAATACTTCAGTTTTATACGTGTTCAAGAATAGCCATCCATTCTGTTCAATTAGTTCAAAGAATGCTTGATTATCTTCCTAAGTCATCAAGGTTTCTAGCACAAAATAAAAATGATAAAAACATTCCTGCCATTAAAACTTGCTCTGGATACGACTTCAGCTTTGAAAAATTGAGAGGAAATTTTAATGTACCAAAAAGGTTCTATATAATAAAAATGGAATCTACTTAAATAATAAGCTATGTAACGTGTCAAAAGATTCCAAAGTTAAAAAACAAAACAAAACAAAATAAAAAGAATGCTAGTCATTTAAGGCACTGATACCTAGGAATACAATTTGTCAAAGAAAAATTTAACTTACAACTACTCAATACCATAATATCTTAGAAAATCACCAACTTATACTTTTTCATGCATACTCTACTCACTCAGTCTGGGCAGGAGGATGAAAATACAACTGGGCAGTTGACGAATAATACTGTGACCTGGGTGAATTCTGCCATCAATATTTGGCAAAGGGTAGGCCCCAAAGCAGTGACTACCTTCTCTGATATTACCTCTCTGTTCTATCATACTCTCCTCAGCCAGTATCTCAATGGAAAATGGCACCAATCCATCAACCTTGGTGTAATAAACTGCTCCAGATCCTAAATAATATATAAACAATCTTTTAAAACACCAATGTATCAACATAAAATAAAGACTGAATTAAAAATATCTCTACATATTTGTACACTCATGTGCGCATGTATGTTATACTTGAATAAAAGTTCACTTTGTATTTTAAGATCAGGAAATGAGCCTCAGAGAGGTCCATTAATATATTACTTACGGTTCATGGCCACATAGCATATAAATGGGAGAACATGGATGTAAACCCAGATTTATCCATTTGTCTGACTCCAAAGACGCTATGCTTTTGGTGATTATACTACACCATCTCACATTCAAAATAAGTACAGCAAAATAATCAATCATTCCATATTGATTAAATGCTTATATGAAATGTGCTGGACATTGTTTTGGGCACTGGAAGCTTACAACTATAAGTGGTAATGAATATGCCAATAATTAAAATTTGTTAATAGCCACTGCTATATATAAGGACGTAAAAAGGTAAGCCTTACATAGACGTGCATCCATTGACAGGATCAAGAAAGGCTTCATGAAGAAAATGATTATCTTGGGTAGGATCTCAAAGGATGGATGAAGTTTAACAGGTGGAGAAAAGGTTTGCCCATTAGAAAACCTCCGGGAAACATTTCCAAAGCCATGTAAGTGAGAAAGAGCTGGACTGGTTTTAAAAATCATAGGTTTGAGCTTTAATGAATATACATAGGACAATATGCAGGCAAACCTGGCTGAAGGAAGTGGGAGTAGAGACTTAGTAATGAAGACAGAGAACAGAATCAGATAATCATGAAACTGAATTCCAGGTAAAGAAATCTGGATTTCTTCCTGAAAGTACTAAGAAATCATTAAACATTTTGAGTAATTACTTGATAAAAGCAGTTTTAGGAACTACTAGTCTGGTAGAAGGGAAGGCAGCAAGAGGCAAAAAATAGTTGGGAGGATACTGGCAGAGAAAGGTAAGTGTCAATCATTAAGGTTTCAAATCATGGTGGAAGAATAGAACAACAATGATATCAGAAATAGAATTATGATAGCCAGAAGGGGAAAAAAGTGTCTTACTATTGTCTCACAAGGCTTTTTGTTTGTTTAGGTTTGGCTGGGGCAGGTGGTTTTTGTTTTTTTTCCTTAAGGAGGGTGCAGCTCACAGTGGCCTATGCGGGGATCAGCCACAATTTGTGCTTTCTAATACCCTCACCTTCATTCTCATTCTCACCTCCCATCTAGCAACCCTCAGTTTTTTTCTCTATATCTCTGAGACTGTTTTTTATTAGTTTGCTTATTTATTCTGTTCTTTAGATTCCACATATGAGTGTGATCATAGGTTTTTGTCTTTCTCCGTCTGATTTATTTCACTTAGTATAATGTTCTCTAGGTCCACCCATATCATTGCATATGGTAAGATTTCATTCTTCTTTATGGCTGAGTAATTAACACTTCATTGTAAAAATGTACCACAACTTCTTAATCCAGTCATCTACCGATGGGCATTTCGGTTGTTTCCATGTCTTGGCTATTGTGAATAGCGCTGCAATAAACATAGGGGTGCATGTATTTTTTCAAGTTAGCTTTTTGGATTTCTCTGGAGAGATACCTAAGAGTTGGGTCATAAGGCAGTTCCATTTCCAGTTTTTTGGGATATCTCCATACTGATTTCCATAGTGGCTACACCAATCTGCAATCCCACCAACAGTGCATGAAGGTTCTCTTTTCTCCATATCCTCGCCTCCTTACACCATATAGGAGAGTAAATTCCAAATGGATTAAAGATTTAAATGTAAGATCTGAAACCATAAAACTTCTAGAAGAAAATATAGGAAGTAAATTTGCAGACATTACCCTTAGTAATATTTTTACTAATATATCCCCTCAGGCAAGGGAAGTAAAAGAAAAAATAAACATATGGGATTCTATCAAACTAAAAAGTTTTTTCACAGCAAAGGAAACCATCAATAAAACAAAAAGGCATCCTACTGAATGGGAGAAGATACTTGTCAATGATACATCTGATAAGGGATTAGTATCCAAAATTTACAAAAAACTCACTCAACTCAACACCAAAAAACAAACAATCCAATTGAAAAATGGGCAGAGGACATGAAGACACATTTTTCTAAAGAGGACACACAGATGGCCAACAGACATATGAAAAAAAGCTCAACCTCACTGATCATCAGAGAAATGCAAATAAAAACCACAATGAGATACCACCTCACTCCAGTCAGAATAGCTGTCATCAATAAATCAACAAATAACAAGTGCTGACTTCATTATTTTTAATTTTAATCTTAGCTGCTTCTGTCCTCATCCACTGGAGGAATAGGAGTGAAAATATTCCCATTATAAAAGCTGTGGTTTCTACTACATGGTTTCAAGTAGCTGACGATAAAAACAGCACTCCGTCCCTCAGCACACACACACACATACATCATGTAATCAGATAAAGATTTCACAATAAGGAAAGGAAGCTGTCAAACCGCCCCTTGATACTACCTGGTGAATAGTTTACCAGTTCCTGTCCTGACCAACTGCCAGCAACAGTTTTCAAATTAATTAAAACATATGGTCATTAAATTCACAACAAGAATGCATTACCAATAGACCTCTTCTGCACCACAGATGTATTTAGAAGAAGTTGCCAGTAAATATGACTTTGTTGTTTTTAATTTAAGGGATGCTTTAATCTTAATTTCTAATTTTAATTAGGCAGTGACTCTTAACAATTCAGTTTTCAGTTTATCTGTCCTCTAGCCCCCCAGTTACGAGGTTAATGTTCTATAAATAATAACTTAGTATATTAAAAAGCTTAGGGTTTCAATAGACCTTGCAGAAAGGTTCTGTAAACAAACAAAAATTACCACCTCTTGGTTTCTACTTTGACGAATTGAATCGTGGGGGAAAGGGTGGTAAGAGTTTGGGTAAGGAGGCTTTTCTGTAGAATAAAAACTCCTGTATTTCTATTAAATTACAGCCTCTATAATGAAAGATAATAAAGCAGAACTATAGAAATGATTTATTACTGTTAATTTTTTTCCCCCAGAGAAATCCATCTAACTGTAGAGCAATTAAACAGGATTTACCTGTTTGAGGAAGAAAAAGAAGCTGCACTAGTAGGCAGAAGACACAGAATCACAGTGATACAGCCTAAATAGTGGAGAATCTACAGTAGGTCACAGTCTTGGCACTGCTCTGAGTAGTAAAAGACCATGAGCCATGGTAATTCCAAATTCAACTCAAGTTCATGAACATTTACTGAGTACCTACTGAGCCACGACTGCAGATTAGTAACTAAGACAAATAAGTGGACAACTCAACCAAAAGATACGCAATGCAAAAATCTGGTTTTCTACATTAATTCTAATTTTAGACTACAAATCTTAAGTTTTGGTTGGGAAAAGAGTATCAATGTGTCTAGTCTCCCAATCCTATATGTTCAAGTTCCATGTTTTATTGTGTTTTTTTCTGCCTTGTATTAGAATTATTATATACCCTGGAAGATGGGTCTGAACAGAAGAGACTAATAACTTATTACAGGTAATTATAAAATAACAACAATAATAATAATAATAATACAGATATCTTAGTACAGTCTCAGGCCTAGCACACTACATCAAGTATATATCTGCCCAATGTCAAGGTATTTATGAAACAAAACATTTTAACTGGGAGTCACTTCCTAAAACAATCCCACATGGAGATGACGAAAAAGATGTTTTTGAATAGAGGCAAGGACATCAATGGCACCATATATACTTAACACCAAGTGCTGGTTTCATAGTGTTCAGCTTCTGGTTCCACCGTTATCCTAACACCCCACTTTTAAGGCATAAGTGATTAAAAATAATCTTCCAAATAATTATGTTCATAACGAAGGTCTTTAGGCCACTTACTATCTCAGATCTAAAAAACAATAGGGCGGCTGGATGGCTCATTTGATTAGAGCGCGAGCTCTTAACAACAAGGTCGCCTGTTCAATTCCCACGTGGACCAGTGAGAAGCAACGGCTTGAGCTTGGAACTGAGCTGCTGGTGGGCAGCCAGTTGGCTCAGTGGTTAGAGCGCAGTGTTCATAAGACCAAGGCTGCCTGTTCGAGTCCCACATGGGCCAGTGAGCTGCGCCCTCCACAACTAGATTGAAAAACAACTACTTGACATGGAGCTGATGTTCTAGAAAAACACACTGTTCCCCAATATTCACCAATAAAAAAATGTATTAAAAATGATGGAAAAAATATAGATCAAAAATGAAATGTTCTGCTTTTCTACCTAGAGCATCAAGTAATCCAGAAGAAAGTTAAATAAAAGCAAAGATTTCATAGGTGGATATGCAGTCCACTACTACATTTCTAGTAAGTACATCAATTATCTGGTACCTGATAGATACAACTGATTGCAAGTCAATCATAACATTTATTGCTTAGGTATAAGAAACACAAAGAAAAGGATTAGTGGGTGAGATACACTGCCGGTGAGATCAAGATTCCCCAAGGGCCAGAAATTTGAAGCTGGAAGTAACCATGAGCAGATAATCCCTGAAGATATACAGCAATGCTAAAGAGGCCATAGGTTGGATAGAAGGCTTTAGCTGACATCTGGGTTAAATGTACAATGAAGGTGTTTGACTAGGTGATCCGAAAAGTCACCTTTAGCTCTAAAAATCTGTTACTTTATACTTCACAATTTTGTGGGAAATATAAGCATTCAGAGCCTAGAGAAAAGATCCAGTAGGAATAAGAGTAACTACTAAGTTGAAAAATTCAATTTTAGCCTTTTAAAAACAGTAGAGAGAAAAATGATAACTTTCCCATAGAAGACAGAGGAGAATGCTTCTGCTGGGAGAATCTATCACTTAAGGCTACTTGTCTAAAACTGAGAATACTACAATGACTTTTTTTTAAAGTATGAGTATAGGAGATAAAGTATATTTTACATTGTATAAAAAAAGCTAAGAAGAGTAGTTTTGATCTTATAGTAGAGTCTCTGTGCCCTCTCTCCCCAATATTTCCCATTTGATTGGTTCCTTTTAAGCAAGTATACAGAAAAATGCAATAAAAAATGTGAAGTCATATAACTGCTTCAAAAACAAATACTTTGATTAACTTAAACTTTATTCTAGCTATAAATTCTATTTTTTTTTAATTCAGAAATTTAAGTTTAAAGCTTACTAGATTTAAAATATAGAAACATCCTTAACAGTAGTAATCAAGTTCTGTCTCAGCTAAGGACTTTTGCTTTGACACAGTTTTTCCAAGGCTTCTTAACAAACTGAGTCTCAAAGTAAATAGCTTTTCCCTTGGAACATAAACTGAATTTATTTAAGGATTAGGTTAAATCTCTGCTTGTTTTGTCTAGGAAAAGCCATGTTCACAAGACCAAACTAGTCCTCTTTGTTTGGGGTTGAGGTCTATGAGCTGCTGTAATTTTTCCGTTTATTAACTTTAAAAATATACTAAAAATAAAATAGAATTGTTAAAAAATTAAGTTTTCTTTATTTTGATGAAATTACACTTAAAAAGATATGGTACAGTTATGGTAAAGTTTAGGATGAGACATTTTCCATTTTAATCATTTAAAAAAATTAACTAGTTCAATATGTATCCTTAAAAACTCACAAAAAGCAAGAATTCTTCTGAAAACAGTATATATTAAACGTCAGTGTTTACATTAGAAGTCTATTATACAGTATAATGCCCTTTCTAACATGCAGTTCTCACATACAGAAGATATATAAACAACACAGTGTGAATAAAATATTATGATTATTGAAATTTGATAGCAAACACATACAATCAGATAGATTACTCTTTTAACACATATTTTAATATATAAATAACAAAGGAACTACAACTACATCAAACATATAAATAGGTGCTATCCATGTTATTTCTCCATTGTTTTAAAAAGTAGACATTTTCATTCATTTCCCATCAAAAATGTGGCTTCCCATCATTGCCCAACTAGTTTCAGAATATATTAGATTATTGGTTATAGATATAAAAACTATTACTAAGGAAGAGCTTCCTGGCTTTTAAACAGAATATGGCATTTTTGTTCATATTACCTACCAAACACCCATGTCATTGAGAAATTTACAGCCATAGTTATTTTCTAGCTGTTCTTTTTTCAAATCCAGCTTCACCAAATGCAGTTTTCCATATAACTAGTGTAACACACCAGATGCTAAACATATTTGTTATTCTTGAATTTTTAATGCAACTATATTATAGCACTCTCTATGCTCAAAAACAGATTTGAAACAGCTGAATTATAGTTAGTATCACACTGATATGTGTTATTTAACAAACTGTAAGGGTGTTTCTACACACATCATAAGTCTGGAGAGAAGACACTACCCCGGTCAATGAAAGAGCTATTTATTAACAGTTAGGTTTTAGATCAGTGATATATTCAAATATTTGGTCTAAAAATGTTAATGTTTCATCTAGATGTTTACTGAGAGTTTTGTTGTATTAGTAGGTAATGATTATTTAGCTGCATTTCTAATAGTTCTTGCAATATATCTTATATTTGAAAGAGAGAATACACTCAATTTTAACATTAAGACAAAAAGTTATACGTAATTTTAATGTGCTAGGCAGCTTTAAGCTAGGCATAAGATACTCGTGAAATATTTTCCACCTCTTATTAATACAAAGAACTTTTTTGTTATATACCTTTGCTATCTTGGACTTGACTGCCCTTTAAAATTCTATTTTAACCTTAGAGAATATTGCAGAGGAACAAAGTACAGAAGAGTCATTCTTGTTTTCCAAGTAGTTGAGTGTGTACAAGAGGAAAACACAGGAAACAAAGGCCAAGTAAGGAACCTAAATGATATGAAGAAGCAGAAAAACCCAAACCAGCACATACATAAATGTTACCAGCCTACGCTATAAAATAGGAGAGCTACAACTGTTTAGCAGCAAGAGGACCTGAATATTCAGTGCGATAGACCAGGTAAGAACAAACTGAAGAAGATACCTTATATTGCTGTGCAGAAATCCTATATATAAAAATTGTATGTTAAGATGCCTAATCGAACTCATTAGGATGAGACAATTATAATTTTTTAAAATCATGGCCATAAATACTTTCAAATAGCTGTTTCACATATATTAGTTTAATCTTCAAAACAGCCCTGTAAGTTAAGTACTTTAAGATTAGGAAACATAACAACATCATACCTTATATAAACTATTAAACAAGAAAAGTAGGTTTTCCTAGGAATAGTTCTAGAATCCACAAAAGCAGAAAATGCACGTATAAGGATCAGGTAACTGTCTCAACAGCACTGATGCAAAAACTGATTAAGTTGACATTTGTTTCAAAGTAATAATATATCATTATCTCTCTCCTCAAACCCACCCCATCCTCTGTCTTCCCTTAGTCATGGTATTCTGTTTCCCTGACATTATCCTTTGTCCTTTTTTCCCCTCCTCTCCTCACAATATCCATCTGTAGTTCAATTCCTCCTTAAAGCCTTCCCCAGTGAATCCGATGTACTCTAATTTGTCTGTATACTGCATATAAGAAATTCCTAAATCTAGACTTTATTTTAAAATTTCATTTGCAAATCAGTAATTTGAAACTTGGAATGGAGTTTTATGTAAAAAAAACTTGTTATAAAATATCCAAGTGTCTCACAAAATCCTTTTAAACTCCTAATAATAGAAACACTCTTTGAGGTGAAAAGTAAAAATTATTTCATATTATAATAGCTTATAACAAATGCTAGTGTTTGTTCAACACTCCCTGAGTTCTGTACTGATTCTGAATGAAGTTTTGGATGCTTTCTGGAAGGACCTTCAAAGTCCATAGTGTGCAAAAAAGATTTAGCATCGCAGGTTTGAGGTTGCTACCCTTAGAAAGGCCTGCGTTGAAGGCTGGTCTGTAACTGTCTTCTGGGTACTCTGATTTCTGGAGGGTTCTCACCATTCACAAAGTGATAGCTCACTATGCCTAAACTGTTTGTACAAATAATATGGTTTATACTGAATGCCTGCTTTCCCTCTAGTAGTCTGGAATTTTGATATGTATAAGGCAGAGTGTGCCTACGTGACCAGCCCCCAGTAAAACCTTAGGTACTGAGTCTCATATGAGCTTCCCCAGTGGACATTTCACATTTGTTATTACAAATCCTTGCTGGAGGAATTTAATGCATCCTGTATGACTCTACTGGGAGGAGACTCTTGGAAGCTTGCATCTGGTTTCCTCCAGCCACTCCCCTAATCAGCCTTCTTCTTTTCCTCCAGACTTCCCATGTCTTTCTTTTTTTCCTTTATGAGCTTTTGCTGTAATAAATCATAGCAGTGAGTATGACTATATGCTGACTTTTGTGAGTTCTCTCGTCAAATCACTAAAGTTTTGGGTGATCGTAGCGACCCCTGACATAAGCTATTACTCTATTTTATCTTGTTTCCATTAAATGTATGAAAATGAATCCTTAATACAAGAAAACTAGCAACAGAATGTGTATGCTCATTCTTCTCATTTCTGATTAGGATTGTTTCAAGTTCTTTGTAAACGAAAGGATGGGTAAAAAAGAAAGATTTTACCACAACAACTAAGCCACATTTAGAAAAGGAGAAAAGTTAAACAGGATATCAGCATGTACATATGAGGAAAAACAATACTTCTTGAAACAGAATAAACTGATATGTGAGCTGGGGAAAAGCACAAGGTAAATGGAGGAAAAAAAGGAAATTGGGAGCACAATATTTCTGCGAAGAAGGTGGTAGATGAAGACATTGAAACCAGTCATTCTCTGCTTGCCACCATCTTGGTTGCTAAGGCCTGATGAAGGACAATTATTAACATCCAAAGTATTAATACAAGAGGATGAGTTCTTAGTAAATATTTGTTGATGAAGCTCAACTGTCTCATAAAATAGTTACACAGTCTCCAAAAGAATATCTCATTTATTCATATTTTTTAAAAAATTGGATGAGTCATTCTTTTCAGAGAATTTCAGTTCTTTAGAAACACTTAATGACAAGATACCTGGGAACTTTACAACAAACTTATTAGAAAAACAAAAAATTGAGGGTCACATGACAAATCAGATCTTCAAAAAAAATTAGAACTTCAAAAAATTTTGAACAGTAGCAAATAAATTCTTACATAGGCAATTAATAAAGTAGAAAAGGTCTTCAATGGCAAAAGGACACCCTTTGAAACAAGAAAATGCTGACCACAAAGAAAAGCAGGGAAGTCTATGAAGTAGAGCATGCAAGGTCCAAATTAGAAGTTAGCTAAATCAAAAAACAACTGAAGCCCTTACCAAGAGTCTTTAAACCAACAATAAAAAGTTCTTTAAATAAATCCAAAACAGGAAGTCAGATAGATTATAGCTGGTCCACTTATAGTCTCGGTAAAAATACATGCACTCAAGGGTGAAAAGTATATAGGGAAAGATAGTAATAACAATTTGTATAGTTTTACATTTTTTCAGAGATCATTTATACACTGTATCTCATTTGAGTCTGGTACAATTCTATAAGAGGAATAAAGTTCTTAAAATACTCTTACTTTGTTTGTTATTTTTTTCATTTTGCCTACCCATTTATTGTTTTAATTTTTATTAAATTTATTGGGGTGATATTGGTTAATCACAAGGTATGATCAAAACATATGTTGAATGTTTAAATACAAAAATTTATGACAATAAAAGACATATTGCCATTAAGACACATTACAGTTCTGGAAGTCCTCTTTCGTGAGTGTCTTTAGTTGCGCTATTATGGCTGCCTCTATGTCCTGAATTGGTTCAAAACATTTACCTTTCATGGTCATTGTGACTTTGGGGAAGAGCTGGAAGTCGCATTGTACCAGATCCGGTGAATAAGGTGGATAAGGACACCTCATAATGTTTTTATTTGACAGAAATTGCCATATACCAGCAGCGATGTGTGACATGGAGCATTGTCATGATGGAGGATGATTTACGGCACACTTTGAAACACACCTTCTCTCAACTATAGCTCACATCCACTGACTGCACTGAACTAAGTTTCCATGTGCCACTTCCCGTATTGAAGATTCCTGCCTTTCCATTGGATGGCACTGAGCAGCAGCATTCACCATGTGTTTTGATTGCATCTCATATATAGGTTTCGAGTGTACAGTTCTATAATATATCTGTATATTGCACTGTGTGTTCACCACTTAAAAGTCAAATCTCCTTCCATCACCATATACTTGACCCCCCTTTGCCCTTTTCTACCTCCCCACCTACCCCGTCTTCCTTCTGGTAACCTCTATACTGTTGTCTGTGTCTATGAGTTTTTAGTTCTCTTGTTCGTTTGGTGCTTTCATTTTTATTTCCCATGTATGAGTGAAATCATATGGTTCTTGACTTTTTCAGTCTGACTTATTCACTTTGCATGATATTCTCAAGATCCATCCATGTTGCACAAATGGCAATATTTTATCTTATCTCATGGCTAAGTAATATTCCATTGTGTATATATATATACATACACACACACACACACACATATATATATATCACATCTTTTTTATCCAATCGTCTATCAGAGGACACTTTGGTTGTTTCCATGTTTTGGCCACCATGAATAATGCTGCAATACATAGGGGTACATATATCTTTATGAATCAATCTTTTCAAAATTTACAGACAGATACCTAGAACAAAGATACATACCAAAGGAACAGAATTGAGAACCCAGAAACAAACCCACATATATGTGGGCAGATAATTTTCGACAAAAGAGCCAAAAATATACAATGGAGAAAAGAAAGCCTCTTCAATAAATGGTACCAGAAAAATAGGAAAGCCACATGCAAAAGAGTGAAACTAGGCTGCTATTTGTCACCATGCAGAAAAATTAACTCAAAATGGATCAAAGACCTGAAACAATAAAATGCATAGAAGAAAACATAGGTATTAAACTTATGGACCTTGCATTTAGAGAAGATGTTATGAATTTGACCTCAAAGGCAAGGGAAGTAAAAGCAAAAATAAATGAATGGGCCTATATCAAACTAAAAAGCTTCTGCACAGCAAAAGAAACCATCAACAAAACAAAGAGGCAACTAACTAAATAGGAGAAGATATTTGCAAACAACACTTCCGATGAGGGGCTAATATCCAAAATATATAAAGAACTAATGTAACTCAACAACACAAAAACAAATAATCCAATTAAAAATGGGCAGAGGACCTGACCAGACTCTTCTCCCTAAGAAGACATACAAATGGCCAACAAATATATGAAAAGATGCTCAACTTCACTAGTTACTAGGGAAATGCAGATCAAAACCTCAGTGAGATACCATCTCACACGTCAGGAATAACTATTATCAAAAAAACAAGTAATAACAAGTGTTGGAGAGGTTGTAGAGATAAAATCCTCTTTTAAAAATGACAAAAAAAGTATTCAGTTAGATGAGTGACTGATTCTAGGTGAATCAACTCATAAATGAAGAGCTGACACCAGGATCCATAGTTTTCTAATTCTTAAAAATGAGATTTCCTTTCCCCACCAATGTATTTCAAATTGTGTCTCATAAGTTGCCTTAAAGGTAGGTCTGGGGCAGGGAGGTAAGTATTGGAAAGAATTATCAGGCAGTAGCCAGAGATTTAAGAAGAATTTATCAGAAAGAAAATCAAAGTGTGAAATACGGGCCTTTCAGGTCAAATGTGTAACCCAGTAAGTATCATAAGCAACACACTTGAATAGTGTGATTATATACAGAGGGACCTACTCATATGCTTTCCATGTAATGTGAAGAAAGCTGGAAACAGATTTATTCCCAACCTTAAAACAAAAAAAGGCAGTTAATCTACAAAACCACCAATTTTCTTAAGCCCACCAGATAGCTCATCTAAGAAAGAAAGATATATCCAGGGAGAAATAGAATATAAGTACCTGAATATTGATTACCTGAAACAGATACCAGATGAAATACAAGCTGGTAAGAACTCAGCTAAAACTTCTAACAAATTACTAACGGCTGAGTGTGAACTAGTGTGAGAATACGCACGGAGAACCCCATGGAGCCAGAGACCTCAGGGGAATGCTCATCCACTCACAGACTCTTTTCCACACACTTCACAAGGAGCTCACAAGAAAAAACTGGGGATAAACAAGAGACTGGAGAGAGCCTCCCTCCTGTAGCAGACTTGGAGGAGAGGAAAAGTAGCTATGGTGGATGGAGAAAAGCACAAAGCTCCACCCAGTCACCTTTCCCCTAAGAAGTAAGAAACCTGAAACCAAGAAGGAAGGACAAACCTGGTAGCCCAGGGGAAGATATTTCTAGCTGAGGGAGAACAGAAGAAAAGTCCTCCATTCCAGTGTGTGGTGTGTAAGCATCAAGCAACAAGTAAAGCAGTGGACTTCTAAGAGGTGCCAGACAGTACAAAGAGACCCTCCCCTTTCTAAGGCTCAGAGGCAAATGAAAACTTGGAACTGAAAGCAGATAAGACAGATACTGAGTAAAACCCTTGAGTAAAACAGCCCGTTTCCTTAATACAAAGTAATGCTAGAGAAATGTGAAGCCTGGGGTGTACTGATACCAAAGCAACAACAAAAGCCAAGCCCAGGTCAACCCTTTACTAGGTTAACTTAACTGCATTCCCCAAACATTAAAGGACTAGAAAAAAGAAGTGGCATGTCAATTTGAAGACATAAATAAAATTTACCTATTTTCTATTGTCCTATGTAAGATGCTTAGCTTTCAACCAAAGAATACAAGATATACCAAAAAGTATGAAAAAAAGAGCCAACAAATATATAAAGGTAAACACTGATATTACAGAGTTATCAGATGGAATTTAAAATATCTATGTTTACTATTTTAAAGGCTCTAGTGTGGACCACAAGCATGAACAAATAGGAAATTTCAGTGGATAGATGGAAACTATGAAAGATAATTAAATTGAAAGACTAGAAATAAAAAATTAAAAAACAAAACAAAACATGGTAACAGAGGTTAAGACTGCCTTTGACAAACTCATCAGTAAATTAAACACAGTGAGGAAAGCACTTGTGAAACAGAAGTCAATAAAAAGTTCTCAAACTTTAACACAAAGAAAAGACAAAAAGAGAACAGATCAGTCAAGAGCTATGGACCAATAGCAAAGAGTCTAACATATCTGTAAGGACTAGAGAGAAAAAGAAGACAGAAAAAAATATTTGAAGATATAATAACTGAGGATGTTTTCAAAATTAATGAAAGACAACAAAACACAGATCCAACCTGCTAAAAAAAATATCAACCAGGATAAAAATCACACCTAGACACATCCTATTCTAATCCCAAGATTAAAAAAAAAAAATTTGAAGGCATCCAGAGGTTTAAAAAAAAGACATAGTATTACAGAGAAACAATGATAGGAATTACAACAAACTTCTCATCATAATTTGCCATACAGAAGTCATCAGAGTGATAATTTTTACAGGGTAACAAATATCATGGAGCACAGAAAAGCCATCCCCACTATACTTTGCCCCAATTCCTCAACCAAGGAACCCATAAGTTTAATAAATGATTGCTTTACACCATTACTTTTTTGAGGTAAATTTGTTACACAGACACAGGAAGCAGAACAATAGTCCACACATCCCTACCTCTAGTTTTGTTTCCTCCAAACTGCCCTCCTTAATGATAACTGAGTGAACTTTTTAAAAGCAGAAATCTGATCACATTACTCCCTCTGTAATGTCAAAATCCCTATCAGTTCCAAATTACCCTCAGGGAAAATCAAAATTCTTAAATGAGTCTTCAAAATCCTCTCTGATCTGGTCCCTGCCACTAATCCAGTCTCTTCTCTCAGCATCTCCCCCTCAGACCTTTTGTTCTTGCCACGTCCAGCTACAAGAAATCTCTCAAATGTACATACTTAGTCTTATCTCTGTACTGGTTTACAAAATTAGAGACGCTTCCCTCCAAGCCAAACCCTACTTTAATTCTTAATCGTAAAAATTGTAACCCCTCCCCCACCAAAACTGCACAGCAATCTGACTGCCTTGATTCCCCAGATGTGTGGTGCCAAGCAATAACCTGACATTACCACCACTGCTTGTAAGTCTTCTGAGGACAGTTAACAGTCTTACATCATCTGAAAAGTCCAGAACCCCACAGTGGGACTGGCATTTGGGAATGCATAGCAAAGGGTGTGCCTGATACCTGATACCTAGAATTGAGCCTTTGCCAGTGGACCACCCAAAGGAGGGAGGAAAAACATGAAGAATGCCCAGTCACTTTTTTCCCAGGCCAGAAATTGTAGGCTAAATCTTAGCCAAGTCCCTTACATCATTTGTTAAAAGTTCAATGGTGAATCCTATTATATCTTTCTTACTTTCTTCAGGAACAGAAAGAGCAAATTTCTGTATTTCCCCTATTCTTCAATAAAACATCTTTAATAAAAAACAAACAAGCATAATAATTTAGACCAAAAGAGCCTTTGCACAGGGATTTTGATAATACCAAATGTTTTATTGTCTAATTTCTGGGAGAAGTCACAGAGTTCTGCACAGACATTTACTTAGAAACAACAGAGAATAGTCACCGTCTGCTGATGTAATGTGGTGGGGAGTTGAGAAAGAGAGATTGATTTTGCCCTTGGTAAAGTCTGAGGCTCTCTGGCTCAGGAAAGGATTTTACCAAGGACAAAAACCTTCCCACATGCTGCTCCCTTTGTCGGAGCAACCTTCCTTCAGTTATTCACTCAACTCATTCCAAAATCCTCTGTCAAAATTCAGGAAGCCATCTCTGTTTTTCAACAATCATCAAATACGTATTGAGGGCCCACTAAATTCTGGGCACTACAGTAAGTAGTAGGGTTACAGAGAGGGATATGACCTCAATTTTTCTGTATTCATGAAGCTTAATTTCTAATCTCCTCCTCCTGGAAGCCTTCTCTCACCTGTGCAGACTAAGTAAAAAACCCACCCCCTTAAATGTTTCCAATAATATGCTGTGTTTATTTTTCTGTTAGAGCACATTTTTCTGTAATCATCTGTTGACTTGTCTCCACTATTAGACAAAAGCTCCTTAAGAACTGGGACTCTGTTTTATTTCCATTTCTTCAGGACCTAACCCTTGTGTCTGGCAAAGTCAATAAATATAATTTTAATTAAAGAGGAAGCAAATTAAAAATAGGAGGTTGAGATGGTGTAATTGCCTTTTTTAAAAATAAAAGATGTAGATTAGATGCTAGAAATATAATAAATCAAACATATTTTTTAGATATTTCTATGTGTGGATCACAAATAATGCATATCATACGTTAAAGTACCACAAAGTTAAAGATCCTGCATGTATCTTAAAAATAAAATCCACACAGCAATGTGCTATAATACTTCTGGCATTGTTATAAATAATTCAGAATCACAGGAAAAGATTATAAAGAATAGGAGAGAAACAGGAGAAAAGGAGGGAGAAACCTGAAATAATTTGGTAATCAAAAATTTAAAAAGGAAAACCACTAAATTCCTTACAAATTACTTTGCCTATTTTTCTTACCATAGCAACAAAATAGTACAGTAGAATAGATATTAAAGTAGCATAGAAAGGCAGTTCTTTCATTAAGAATGCTTTCCTTATAACTTTTCATTCTTGGTTACCCTTTACTAAGTATGCTGAATAATAGAGAATGAAAAATCTCTATTTAGAGTATGCATTTTTTAAATACAAAAGCAAAAAGCATTACACTATTACCCCATCTATCTATACAATTGACCATATGAAATGAAGTACTTGCATCAGTGTTTTAAACCACCTCTGGGCAATAGTGAAAAATAGTAAGCTAAATTAGTCTTTATTAAAATACAAAGTGGTTTATTTTATTAACAGATAAATTCCGAATTTGGACAAATCAACCATTTGTGTGTGTGTGTGTGTGTGTGTGTGTGTGTGTGTGTGTGTAAATTAAAGCATTTGCTGGTAATTTCTATAGTCAATTTAATAAAATAAAATGATCCTATATAACATATATATTAATTTTTTCAAAGTGTATCTACATTTGTAACATGAGCTAATGCTAAAATAGAAATCAATTTGGCAAGATTAGGGACTTGATGGGAGTCAAGTGTGGCTATAGAAAAAGTAACAGGAGGAAACCTTGCGGTTTTGTTCCTTGCTATGGTGGTGGATACATGAACCTATACATGATTAAAAATCACACAAAACTAGATGCACCACACACACACACACACACAAAT
The DNA here is from genome assembly GCF_036562045.2 of Rhinolophus sinicus. Lineage (NCBI taxonomy): Eukaryota > Metazoa > Chordata > Mammalia > Chiroptera > Rhinolophidae > Rhinolophus > Rhinolophus sinicus. The sequence goes on along the minus strand of NC_133753.1, from coordinate 147,207,584 downwards.
GAGTACAAGTAAAACTGGGGAAATCTGAATTAGATCAGTGGATTATATCAAGGTGTTGGAACCAAGAGCTCAGTGAGAGGACAGCACCTAGCACCCACAGAGGTATTCCCAGGGAGCAGGACTGGGCCCTGAGCAAGGTACCGGTACATGTGCTCAGCCAGATATCAGACCTAGGCATTGCACGAGAGTCTGCAAGACGTTACCATCGGTGAAACTATGTAATGGGTACAGGGGATCGCTCTGTATTACTACAACTGCATGCGAATCTATAATTATCTTGAAATAAAAAGTTTAATTTAAAAAACTCAATTTGGCACAATCTACCCTGTGTTACAATCATTCACATCTATTCCAACACGAGACATCCTCATTCCCTTCTCCACAATCCCGAAGTCCCTTTAAAATTACAGCATTAGGTCAGAGTCCAGGATCTAATTATCTAAATCAGGTCAAGATGCAAATGATGTTCTTGAGTACTACGCCTCGAGGACAACTCCTCTCCATAGGAAGGCCGGGGGATGAAGGAGACAAGTTATCTACGACCCACACATCCCCAAATACCTAGTTTTCAGGACAGGATAATCACAATAGACACTCCCATTCAAAAAGGTGGGGGAGGCAAAGAATGGGGAATAGGAGGCATGCAAATGTTATTTTTCAATTACAGTTAACATACAATTTTTTATTAGGTTAAGATACACAACATAGTAATTAGACATTTCAATAAGTTAAAAGGTGATTATCCCAATAAGTCTAGTAACGGGTCTATAATGCTGATAGCCAGCAGGGCACGTATAACCAACGCCTTGATGAGAGCTCAGTACTACTCAGTGGGATTATTTCTGTGCTCTGGGTTTTCCCTCTCGACTCTTGGTTCTACCATTGAGTTGTGCTTCTTTTTCCATAAAAGGGAAGCCCATTTTGTAACTGAGAACTTTTCTCAGCCTTTTTCCTATCTACAGAAACTCAGGGATCCAAAATCTCTTTATTTTGTGTTGTTTCAATCCAAGTCCAGGCTGACATAATTCTTTTTAAAACTCTGAAGTTTTCTTACGCATCAATTTATAAATCCAGTCATTCAGGCAAAAGCCATGCCCACAGGTCTCTTTAAAATAAGTCCTTCTCTACCTTGGACTCTGTGAAGCTGTTGCGGGACAAATCCCTGAAGATTCTTAGAAGCCCTTTTGTTTAACAGAGAGGAAGTAGGAGGCACGCTTTAAGATATGAAGAGACTTGGAAGACTGTGTGTGTGTCTGAAAAAGTCTATGAGGGCCCCCTCAACTCTGGGGTCTTAAAAAGATCGTATAGTTACACCTTAGTTTCATTTTTACCTTGAGACCAAATTTACCTGACTCTGCTCTGGATCTGATCTTTGTTCTGAGGCCCTTTCTTACTTTGAGAACCCTCTGCAGGCTAGAAAAACTGTCCTAGGCCCTTTATAGTCCCTCCAAATTTTGCTTGAAAACAAGAATTCCTTTTTTAGCTCATCTCTTTCCATCCATATTTCATGAGCTATAGCTAAAAGAAATACTTGACAACACTACACATTCTGCCCAGAAGTCTCCTTTTCCAGATCTATCAGTTCCTTAAGTACATTTTCTATTTTCCATGTTACCCTGGGTGAGTTTTGTTTGCTAAACTTTCTGCCACTAGATAATAAAGATCTTCTTATTTTAAGCCAAATAATAGTCATCACTTTCTTTCTAGCCCTCACCAACAGTCTCCATGTCTAGGTTTCATGAACAGTCTTCTCTACCCACCAGTTGTCTCCGAGTACTTTCAGTTTTTGTTACAGCAACACCCCACTTCCAGATATTACATTCTGTCCTGATTATCTATTGCTGCATAATAAACCACTCCAAATTTAGTAGCAGAAAAAATGACGACCCTTTAATTATGCTCATGGGTTCTGTACTTCAGGACTTTGGACAGTGAACAGTGGAAATGGCTGTCTCTTCAGCTGCCCGGGTATCTGGACTTCAGTTGTGAAAACTCAAATACTCAGGGCTTCACTACATGGCTGGTGCTTGGGCTCTGATGATGGGAAGGATGAGTGACTGTTGACCTTGGGACTGGACTTCTCAAAGGATGGTGACTAGGTTTTAAGAGGAAGCATCCTTCAAAGGAACAGCCAGAGAGCAAGCATTCCAAGACACCAAGGCAGAAGCTATAAGCCTCAGAAGTCACATAGCGTTACTTCCACCACATTCTATTGATTACAAGCAAGCATTAAGGTCAGCCCAGATTAAAGGGAAGAGAAATTGGACTCCTTCTCTTGATGGGACAGCGGTAAGGTCACACTGCAGAAGAGGAGGTGAGATGGGAAACATTGTTGCCAGTTTGGAAAATGTAAAAAGCCACAACGGATATGAAAAAATTGACCAGGCTCAAGAGGAAAATAGCTGAGGTTTCAACTAATGACAATTCTAATAAAGTGATAATAATACATATAATAAAAACAACACTAAAATCATTTCTCAAAAAACTTAAAGACTAGAAAATTATGACAATTATTTGTTATTGGGTTCACCCTTTATAATGATAAAAAAACCTACCTGGGCCCTTACTGTGTTTCTATTAGTTAAATTTTATAAATGTATTTCTATGGTCTGTACTACATTATACTACCATTTGGAAAAAAATATATAATGAACATATACATAAAGGTCTGAATATCTTTCTGAATAACCTAATGTTACCAGACAATTTCCACTAACAAAATTTGAACCTGATAATAAAAATATGTATATACCATCACTGAAAATAATTCACCACATTGCATATGAGAAAAATGTTGTATTAAACTCTATACTACTGACATTGCAAAAAGTATAACAGATGAGCACACTACTTCAAAAAATATAATTTACTACTATTTTCTAAGTCCAGAAAAGATTCCATATCTACCATAACCGTAATTCATCAATATGATGCCCCTTGTCTTAAAACACAGAATTATTCTATGTATCATTAAAAAGGGGGAAATGCTGCCAAATAATTAGACCATGCATGAAACTTTCTATTAATTGATTACAAGATGTATACCAATTTCAGAAATGTTTAAAAACACATGTATTTTTTAAAATGCTTCCTAGAATTTATGAAATATCGTGCTCGTTGTTTTAACTGGAAGGACACTGTTATGTAAAATCTTCAGCATTTCTTCAACCAGTCAAAAATATAAATGTTGTCACTTCTCTACTTATTTTTGTACAGTGTGTTTGTACAGCAAAAACACACGATTTTTCTTAGTAAATCACCTGACTCATAACCTGAGAAAAATTTCTTCAATTTGATAACTGTTTAATAGAATTTAAATTTGAAAAAGAAGGCTTAGAGTTGACTCAGAGAGCATCTGGGAAACGGATCTGAGCAGGTAGGTACCTGTGCTAAGGCACACATAATTTTTGTTCTGGAAATGAGAACCTCTCACATCAGACAGAGGAACTCAGTAGATGACTAACTGGATGTACAACTTGGACATAGGAAAATGTAGGAGCTGGCTAAGAGCAGCAGAAGGGAGCTAGTAATAAAAGGCAGAAAGCTTCCTTCAGTAACACCTTCCATAAAGCTCCATTGGCATTGAAGAAACGAAGCCCAAGCGTTCGTTAAGAACACAACAACCTAGTTTCTCTCAAAGGTAGAATTAGCCTGAAAATCCCAGCAAGGGAACAAGCTGATAGAAAACTAAGTAATAAAAGGAAGCTGATGAGCAGGAGGAGGATCGCTGAAAGTCAGCTAGGAAAGAGCCCTCCTTATTCACTGTGCTCTCCCAGAAGGCCATTTAGAAAGTGAAAGGTTTCCAAGGACACCACAAGTTCTAAAGGACGTAGAAGTGGTGCCAGCTCAATCCTATCTTGGTCTGAACTTGAAGGAGCTTGAGCTCTCATCCAATCAAAATAGTTAGCTGAGAATGATTCTCAAATAGGAGACTTACAATGTCTTACCCACTCCATTCTCCCCAAAACCTCTCAAACAAATAAACATAAAAATAAATAACAAGTGTCGGAGAGGCTGTGGAGGAAAAGAAACCCTCATACACTGTTGGTGGGATTGCAGATTGGTGCAGCCACTATGGAAAGCAGTGTGGAGATTCCTCAAAAAATTAAAATAGAATTACCATATGACCCAGCAATCCCTCTCCTGGGTATCTACCCAAAAAATCTGAAAACATTTATCCGTAAAGATATATGTGCTCTGATGTTCATTGCAGCTTTATTTACGGTGGCCAAGACATGGAAACAACCAAAGTGTCCTTTGATAGATGATTGGATAAAGAAGGTGGGGTATCTCTATATAAGGCAGTATTACTCAGACATAAGAAAAGATGAAATATTGCCATTTGCGGCAACTTGGATGGATCTTGGGATTATGATGCTAAGCGAAATAAGTCAGACAGAAAACGTTGAGAACCGTATGATTTCACTGATATGTGGTATATAAAATTGAATACAACAAAGGAACAAGACAAACAAATGAAGAAACAAAACTCATAGACACAGACAACAGTTTAGTGGTTACCAGAGGGTAAGGGGGGCGAGGGGTGATAGATGAGGGTAAATGGGATCAAATACATGGTGATTGAAAGAGAACTGACTCTGGGTGGTGGACACAATGTGATATATAGACGATGTATTACAGAATTGTACACCTGAAATCTATGTAACTTTGTTAACAATTGTCACCCCAATACACTTTAATTAAAAAAATAAATAAATAATGAAAGCGTAGATTACAACAGAGGAAGGAGAGCTGGAGGGATGTAGACTCGTTTGGGATATACTGTTACGCTAAATACGATTGAGTAATGGACTAGGGGTGTGGTAATATGAGTGAGAAGGACACGTCCTGACTTCGTTAACTAAAGAGATGGTACCGACAAAATATTTACAACTAATACATTGTTTTGCATGCCTGAAACAAATTTAAAAATTTTTTTAATTAAGAAAATAAATAATCAGGACTGTGGATGTGGAGATAAAACCAGGTTAAGTTCCATTTATATTTCAAACATAAAAGTTTGTTGAGATTCCTAATTCTCTCCAAACTTCCCAGTGTGTGTTTTGTTACCTCTTGTATTTCTCTGCAGTGAATGAAATTAAATTTTTAAACATTAAAAAAAAAAAAAGTAGGCCTATGGGAGGAAAAATTCACAAAGAAAACTGGAAAGAAAAGATCAAAGGTTATGGTCATTTTCTGGAAAAGATAAGAAGGGTATATAGGTACATGGCTTGTAATGGAATAGGTCTACAGATGTAACTTATGACACGCTCCCAATGTTCTTTCACAAAGACATTCTAGGTTAAAGCAAATAGGAAAGTAGTCTGGTGTATGTGGCTGTGCTGATGAAATTTGCTTATGGAAAATATCCCCATAATTTCTAACACATATTAAATTAAGGTCTACTATTATAAACAATACAGAAGTCATTTTGTGATAGCTAAAGATTTTCCACTTCCTTTATGTATTTGGCTTTTGTCCACAATAAGTATTACAATATGACTTCAGCTCTGAAATGTTTTCCTTTACTTTCTCTGTTCATATCTGTCTGAGGGCTGACAAAGGAAGGATAATGCTGAGGAAGAGGAATAATGATAAACTAAGCTGATAAGCAGAATAACGTAATTATCAAAAGAAAGCAAGAAAGAAGAAATGTGGGAAGACTTCATTTAGAAATAGCATGCCTAAAGCATGTACATTCTTTCATCAAATATTGAGTACCAATTAAGTATAAGCCACTGGACTACTCAAAGTGAACATAATATATATTTGTTTTCATTAGTTTCAGGTGTACAAAACAATGCAATAGTTAGAACACAATATATTTTTAAAGTTTTCATATATGCTTACCTCCTAAAGATTTGAGAATTTTTACATTGTTTTTAACAGGCGACTCAATTCATGCTTGCTAAAACAAAATGGCAATGAGAAAAAGGGCTAATATATTCAGATTTCCCTACCTATTAATCTAAGTTTCGAAAATTTCTGCAAGAAGCCATGGGTCATTTAAGCCCATTTAGTTTTCCTCCTAAATTTGAATCTACTCCCCACCCCCTACACAATACATGACTGACTTCTAAAATGAAATGGTGGCCTATAAAAATCATTCAGGCATTGACATAGTTTGAGTCTCAAGTCTTGCTTCAAAAACCATAAACAGCTTTTGAATATTTTAAGAACTCAAGACAGTACATTAACACCTAACACATTTTATTAGTTGCCCTAGGATGCAGAGTTCAAGATGGAAGCATCCTGAAAGAGTGAACAGACAGTAAATTTACTGGGTTAGGGAACACATCAGTCAGCTGTCAGTCTAGCTACCGCGTCTCCCTGAAAATAAGACCTAGTTGAACAATCAGCTCTAATGAGTCTTTTGAAGCAAAAGTTAACATAAGACCCGGTCTTACAGTAAAATAAGACTGGGTCTTATATGATATGATATATGATATGATATATGATATATGATATGATATGACATAACATAACATAACATAACATAACATAACATAATATAATATAATATAATACCGGCACATATTAATTTTCCCTCCAAAAGACACATTAGAGCTGATTATCCAGCTAGGTTTTATTTTCGGGGAAACAGGGTAGTGTGGTAAGTATTAACCTCTCACTGTGTTATGTTTTCCCGTCTTAATGATACCCCCTTCCTTCCTATCACCCCTAAACGTGAACATTTTTCCTAAAATTTCTATCCCCAGATCTCATTTTTATTTTACCCTTAGTCCCTCATTAAATTAACCCACTCCTATAACTGAACTTAGTTTCACTGTGTTCTTCCTTCCTAATTTCAGATTTCTTTCTGCTAATGGTATCGCAAGTCTCATGTTAGTCAGTCAGGTTAACCACAAATTATTTTTAATTTCGCTCAATCCTTACAACTAGATTTCCCCCCCTCATTTTCATTCTTTATACTCAATTTCATTGGCTAATGAAATTACCCACCTTATTTCAACGGTTTTTTAGCTCCTACCAAGACTACTAGGAGGGCCTCGCCTTTAGTCCTTTCCCTTCTTCAGTTCCTTTTACACAATCCCTCAGATTAATCATCCTAATATAAAATTTACTATTTTTTTTAATATGCTCAAAAAATGACTCTCCATTGACAACAGAACAAAACTTTCATCTAGTATAACTGAAAAAGCACTCAATGAAAATTTGGAAAATCTGAGTTTTCCTGGCTAAACCTCTCTTGATTTTTAAACAATGGCATATTCTTTACTTCTCTGTGTACCAAATTCCTTACCTAGTAAAATTAGGTAGGACCAAATAAGCAATTTTCAAACTTTTTTATTTAAACATTTTTGGGTTGTTTTGGATTCTGATGCTGTAAATACACAAAAGAGAATTTTTTTTTAAACAGTTGCTTACTCAAGTGCTTTACCAAGAACCTGAGGGGGTAGAGCAGAGACAGATGCAGAAATTGCTTTTGTAATGCTGCTGTAATGGGAGCAAGACTTGAACTAAGGCATCAGCAGTGGGATTAGAGAGGAGAAGATGTCTAATATAAGAAAGGTTGAGGCAATGGAACTGACTGGTTCTGACGACCGCTTGGAGATAAAAGGAGAAGGGCAATAAAGGGGATAAAAAGAAGGTTCATTTATGACATGAATAACTAACTAAATGGAGATTCATAGGAGAAAATCAAAAGAATTGGGAAAAGGCGAGAACTGAGCTGCTTTGTTTAAAACAGAAGGCAACCAATAGCCTTTCTGGTAGGGTGTTCTCCCCTTTCTCACTCTAGGCACCATCTATGGCCCTTCCACTGTACCCTAAGAATCCAGAGAACTCAGCATGACACTACTGAAAAGGGTAATCTCATAGTTTCCTTAAAGTTTTAAAATTCTACCATCTATTAGCTAAGTATTGATCCTGTGTTTGATTTTCCAAAGCGGGTCAAAAAGCTCTGCTTACTATTCCTTGAATATACCTTACATTGCCCCAGTATCAGCCAGTTCCTCTGATATACCTTCCCCCACACCTCTTCTTATCCAAATCTTAGTCATCATACAAAGGCTAGTGCAAATTCAGTGTCTAAACTCATATAGTTTAGCAGTTAGTATCTATATATTATACTCATGGCAATTAACACACGATATATACAGCTCAGATACCTCTCCAAACAGATTATGAACCCCTAGAGGAAGAAATATTTATAAATCTTTGCCCTTCCCATAGCCTCAAAGTAACCTGTATATAAATGGGTTCTCAAAAAAAAAAAAAGAGTTAATAAAGAAATGATAGAAGAAAGAGCCTAAGTTACGTCTACCAAAATCACTTTCCTCTGTGATAATCCTGCATAGAACTGTATTTGTGAGTTGTACCCTTTTCTTCTTCTTTAAAAATCTAGATATTTTAACGCAATATATCATACACATCTTAAAGTTAAGTTTGACTTTGATAAGAAAGGCTTAAATCTACCTTAAAAATATCTGTACCTTCCTTTTTAAGAGATTCTGAGACTTTCTAGAGAGTTCAAAGACTCTAGAGCGTTCAAAGATTCAGACGTTAGCAACTGAGCTTTGGGAACTGATAATATCTATCTACTGTGGAGGGCTGCAAATAATTCCTTGTATTATAGTAGTGGTTTGTAGTTTTAAACCCAAGAAAAGGGAAAATATCAAGGCCAACCATATGTGGGAAAAAAACCCACAACATAATACTCAAAATAAATGAAATCAAATTTATAGACATTTCATGAACTAGAAAACAGACAATCCATTCTTATTAGTACTAAAGAGTATCACATCATCATAGCCCTATCCATTATCTTGGATAGGTAACTATTACTTAAACTCCTAGTATATAGTCTGTCAAACCACAATACTTAAAATTGTGAGGCACTTATTTATTTTAAAGAGATATGGACCTCTAACCTCAGTACCAATGCCCACACAAACAAAAACGAAAAACACAACAATTGAAAATTATGGACTGGGGTAAGTGAAACATGAGTTTTGCCAATATTTTTAGTTTCTTTCCTTCAACTCAAAGGGAAAAGCAATAAAAAATCAAGACACATTTTCACTTTTCTAAGTTATCCAAAATAAAACCTTTTTAAGTGTATAATGTATAAAAAGTAAACAAAGTGGTTAGAGAAATATAACTACAGATCTAAGGTATTTAGGTATATTTTATTTTCCTTTTAAAAATACCCAAAATAACTTACATTATATGACTTTTAAATTTATGAATTTCATATCTCTAATAGTAACTTGAAAACGCATGCTATTTTTGAAAGTATCATACTTCTGTTGTTTTTTAAATGTTATAATGCTATTTACAACATGATCATAGGCAGTGCAACATCAGCATCAAAAATAGTAAGACTAAAGGTCTTTCCACATTTCACATTCACCAGAAATTAGATTTTAATAAAAATGAATACATTAGTGTGGGAAAAGGGGCTTAAAATCACCTTCCTTTAAAATATATACTTTGAAGCAATATATTATTTTTCACAATGAAATATATTGTAAATAAAATCATCCTTGTTTTGCTTCTTTATCTCTTTTCCATATTAGTTTCTTCATTTACTTTTTATGGATTTCACAATGTCTACGTAATACTGTAAATTATGCTGTAAAATATTTTTAAGTAAAGTAGAATCCTTCCACACTGCTTTATAGTTGCCTCGTCTCCCTTTATTCATGTTGACCATCAAGTGACTGAAACAATACAAGGCCCTAAAGGATATCTCAGGATCAATAAAAATAGGAAAAATAGCTGATACAGTTATTAGCAGTACTTACACGCCACCCAGAAGCAATCCTAGCAAACCCATGACAGACTGGGAGTAGACACACACACCCCACAGATTAAGTGGTGAATGTACTTCTTCAAACCAACACAGCTCCCACAAAAACAAACCAAAATAAATAAACAACTTACCTTATGCTAGAAAGGCTACAAGGAGGTTTATAAGGTTTATATATGGCAATAGAAATTAAGTTGGATCCTACAGGAAACGAAAACAAGGTAGTAATAATATGGCAGCTAAGAATAAGGCAAAATATGAATCTCATGTTTCTCTGCCTGTTGAGGTGAACAACAACCTATACAATGACTGGTAAACATTACTATATACCTCCAACAATTTTGATAATCTTGATGAATTTTACATATTAACTTTATGTATTCCTAGCCAATTAAGAACTCTAGCTTCCATAGATTGTATAGGAGAATTATGCCCCAATTTGACACCATTCATTCATTTAAGCACTTACTAGTTATGCCTACTATATGTCAAAATCTAAACACACATCAAAAGTTATGTGTACTTAGTCTCTCCATATTATGTATCTGTAAATTTTGACTGATCCAGCAACAATACTATACTGTCTACATGTATTTTACTATTTGATATTCCAAACGTCTTGAGAAAGTTCTCTTTGGCTAGATGGTAAGCCCGTGAGGATAGGGTCTGTATCTATTTTGTTCGTAGCTGGATTCCCGAGTGCCGGCCTCCCAGGATATAAAGCCTCCTGCTACCGGCTTTGATTTACTTGTTACATCTTTACAAGTTGCTGTCTTAATTTGTTTTGAAATACAAAGTGAATAAAAGTATCATTAAATAACCTTCCTGCAACTACGTATTCAGTTATATTACGATAAGAAGAAATTACAAATACGTATGAGGTAATATTTTATTTAATCATTCATTGATACAAACACCAACTATGCCTTGAACATCTCACGTCAGGCAGCCACTGGGAATGAAAAAGACAAACAAGACAAAGCCTATTCCCTGAGGAACGTCACAAATTGTTAGAGAAAACATCTCATCACAAACATCTGATATACAGGGACACTAAGGAGGGACACAGAATGTTGCAGATCATAGCAAAGAATGCACCTAATGCAGTAGTTTCTATAGAAGTATTTTCCTAAATAAAATACATGGTTATCTGTAAAATATCTTCATCAGGTCTGAATAAAACTTTCTTCACCGAGTATTTTACTTACATAATATCATGTTTATATATTGTTTTTTAAAAGTATCCCATGATTACAAACCTGTAACAATCCTTTCTAGATGTTATAAACATGCTTAGGTAAGAATACAAAAAGCTGCCACATGTTTTTAACAAGTATGACTCAAGCCTATCACTTTACCTGAACATTGGAACGATCTGAAACATTTCCAATTTCCCAGATTACTGCATTCTGTTAATATTTATTGAACATCTAATATTTGACAGATCCTGGAGAAGAATGGATCTAATTCTCTGCTCTCAAAGAGCTCACTGTAATAATGTGATTTCATTACCATCACACTAAAGCAATAACATATTTTGGCTCTATCTTTCCTTTAGGACAATTAAGGAATCTTCTACTCATACCAGAGAACTAAAATGGTAATCACTGTATATATTTTTCATTAAAAACTTAGTAGTATATGTTGATACTTTTCCTAAATTTTTTTGAAATGAATGAAATAGGAAATAAATTGTTAAATAAAATAATCCTATGTTAAGCTGTAGCAGGAAAACAAATCTAGTAAACATTAATTAACTCCACACAAAAGCAATGCCTGTAATTTCAGAGTAAAATAAAAACACACTAATGGGGAGGAAATAAAAGTGAGTCCAATAAACTTTACAAGTTTGTAGGTATTATTTTAATCACTTGAAATGATTTACTTTTTAATAATAATATTGTATTATGTAATAATAATTTTAAAACTCTGATGAACTTGGTTTACACTCAGGATAAAAATAACAGGGCCAAGCTAGGCATCTCCCAGCTATGTGGCAAAATACCTGTTCCACAGTATAATCTCTGTATTCTCCTATAAGGTAAATTCCCAATTACTAAATTTTCCTCCAACATTTCTGATCTTATTTTCTACTCCCCTCTAGAAAATCAACAGGTAGACATTTACACAATATCTGTCATAACAGAAAAGAAACAAACAGATTTGTTTGGAAATGCCTAGATTTTCTGCATTTAGTTTTTAAGAGTGAACCACAAGGATGCATGGAAACATATTAAAAACTACTGGGTATATTTTTTTCTAAAGTTAGTCATCTTACTGTGTTTAAAATTGTTCATTATTTTAAAATTTTAAAAATACATAGAAAAATCACACAAAATAAAGTTATGACACTATGAAATTTCATAAAACAAACACATAGTTATTATAGATTAACTACCATGGTGGTCAGGAAAATCAGAACTGTGCCAACTAACTCAGAAGCCCTTTCCACGAACCCAATCCCAATCCCACCCTTTCCCACCTCCCGTAAGTTACCATTCTCCTGACTTGTATAGTACCTAATCATTTCCTTGTTTTTTGTAGCTTTGCCATCCAAACGTGCATCTTTACATACTGTTAACTATTGGTTTCTACATGTATTATTATTTTACATTTAGCATTTCATACAGTTGATAAATATTTAAGTTAATATATTTTAATACATAAATGCAAAAATATCAAAAGTTTTATATATCTTAAATGTTTTCTCTTTTTCTTATAGTAAGACAGGGTGATTTTTTCCAAGGAAAAGGATATTAACAATGCATCTATAATCATTTGGCAAATAAAATAATAAAGTAACAAAAATCCATATTCTAAAGAGGCAAAAACAAACCAAAAAAATTTTAAAAGTCAAAAATGTTTCTGGGAGAAGCATTTTATGTCAGTCTATTGAGATGCTGCTTCCCAGTGTATCCTCTTTTTGGATCAAATACATTTTTATAAAAATTCTCTAAAAAAAATAGTGTTTCTGGGATAATTACCGAATTTTTTAAAAAGTTATTCAAAATTATAGAATGGCTCAAAATTACATCTGTTCAGTTTATAGGTATCACTTCTAATATGTGCACATATCAAAAAAATGTCTTTCATGAGAAATGCTAAATGCCTATGCATATATAACATGGTGGTATGTATGAAAACATGATCATCTCAAATTTAAATTTTACTTTACTAAATTTTTTATTTTCTAATTTCAGAATAGATTGGAGCTCACTGAAAGGTGAAATTTAATCTGCTTTAAAGTAACTTTCCTGAATATAAAATTAATATTAACAATAAATATTTGGAAAATACAGAAAATGTAGACAAAAATAAAAATCATGCATAATCCCAATATCAAGATAATCTTTTAACATTTTAGCCTATTTTTAAATTAAAGGAATTATTCATTATTTACTACATTATGCCCCCACGATTTTTTCGAAAAAAGTAGTTTATCTTCCGTTATCCAATTGATCTTATAGATAAGTGGAGATTCTAAAATAACAAGACTACTTTTTAAACATATCAGAATTTATACATGCAAGTGAGTGTTCTTTTACTTTAAAGATGCCAACTAATGAAGAAAATATTTTTGAGTGTGCTTCCTTGAGAACTTGAAATTCAGTAGGTATACATATTAATTACCATTATAGAATGGTTCCCAGTGGACCATAATCCGGGAATATAACATTCTAGAATTCTACCAAAATCCTGTGTGTTCCTATTTCCCGTTTGTTTCCCTGAGTCTTTCAAATTTCAATGTTTACACACTAAACATGAGTTATGTTGATCATTTTCAGAAATTGTCTACTATTAAGAATTCAGGAATCCAACTCATGAAAATAACCATAAAGTGTGCTATGGAAGACAAATGTATTTCTAAAAATCCAATTGTAATAAAAATAATGTGAATCAAACTCTTTATCTTTTCACCAACCTCCATTTAAAAAAAAACTTTTGAGATATACTACCACTGAAAATAAATTGGCTTAAAATCTACTCTAATTTCATTCCTTCCTCTGGTCAATGCTGATTTTCAATAACCTGGAAATATATAAGTGGGTTTCTAAAGCTAATAAGTGTGACTACTGTCTGAAATGCTGAAAGTGCCTTATGAATACGAAATGATGATGATGATGATGATGATGATGTGTCACGGCTATGACAACAATGATGATGATTTATCTAATGCCTCTAAGAGATGCTGAATTAATTTAGTATTCCCTATACGACTCCATCGTGAACAGTAACACGCACCTTTCCATACAATGGAGTTTTGAAAACGGACTTGTATAATTACATTTTTTAAATTAGATCCACATATATTACATGCCCTTTAGAGTAGAACGCTGACAATATCTAATGCCATCTAGTTCTCAGGATTACTGTGTAATTTGAAAACTTTTCCCCTGATTGGCAGGCCAAATCTGGGCATGTCTTTCTTGCTGTAAGAGAGATGAGACGAAGAATCATGCTCTAGCCAGATTCTTTACACTCCTCATGGGGGCTCTCTGCTTTACCTTCTGCCATCGCTCAAGGGTGCAAAAGGAAAATGAGGTGGTTCAGATAAATACTGTGCCCCAGACCTTGCCTTATCTGTCTCTTCTCTGCTTTTTCTTTATATTCAGTAGCATCCATTTCATTCTCCTTGTTACCAAGAGCTACTGTTCAGTACACAGCAATGTTTATAAGTACAATCAATATCTGATGAGGTAATCACAAGCTATCTTACTCTAACCAGTTCAGTACACATTTCAAGTATTACACAGTCCCTGCTAGATGCCCAAGATTTTCACTTCTCTTAAGACTAAATCCTATTTTCCTCCTATTTTCCTTCCTAGTTCCACTAGGAAGTAGCACTCTTTCTTGTGCTACTTTTGGGGTTATAATTCTGGCTATTTTCTCTCTTTAATCTATGACTGAAGTATTTCCTTTGGAAGAACTAGGTCTTTTTCCTTTTTGACGTTCTGGTTCTGGTTTTCGAGGTTATTTACAAAGAATGATGCCTCTCTTCTACCAGCCAAACAAGGATTCCTCTAGTTAAGTTGTGGGTACCAGTACTTACTATCAGACACTTCCTCAGGCTCCAGCCCCAATTCCCATTCCTCCAAACCAAGGAAACTGGATTTTCTCAATCCCAAATTCAATCTGTCCTTCTGTGATGGTCAGTTCTGCAAATACAGTGTTTTCCCAGTCCCTTCACAATACAGTCTCCCCATTCTTAAAGGCAATTGTCCTCTAAAGAAAATCCTCCTTGTTTCCTGACACCCCCTCCATTTTTTTTTTTTTTTACAATTCAACTCTAATATCATCAACTGTCTAAAATCACATTTGAGTTTCTTCTACAAAATAAAAAATAAAAATCAATATACAGTATCTAGTCAAGAACAGTCCACTGCTCCCTTTTTTTTTAAGGATTAAAAAAAGAAATCACATTTTCATTTTTGCACAGAATCTTTTGCTTTCCTTTCTTGTCTTTCCTTTAATTCACACAATAAATGTTACTTGTGGAACTGAATTCCCCTCAGTGAAAGGGGATATTTAGCCTTCTGACTGCAATTATTCTTATTTTCATGTTCTTAAGGAACTTCAAATCTCTTATGATATGTAGCCAAAAGCTGCAAAAAGAGAATACTATATATATATATATATATATATATATATATATATATATATATACACACATACATATGTGTGTGTGTGTATATATATATATATATATATATATACATATATAGTGTGTATATATATATATATATATACATATATATATATATACACACACACACACACACACACATACATCTAAAATGACACAAATCAGGTATGCTTAAAGATAAGAAATGCCTTTAATAGCTTAGAGTTAGGACTACTCTCTTATCCTAAGCTTCTTCAACAAGACTCAAGCAAACATTTGTAATTGACCTTTAAAGTTATGAGCCTTTTTTTCAAGAAAAAAGAACAATTTCTTAAGTACCAAAAGAAAACAGTGTTCCAATGCATTTTTCAAGTGCAGTAGTTAAAAAGAAAACTGACAATATGACAGTAAAATTACATATTAACTTACATAATCATGGAAGGCTTTTGCTTCACTTGAATGTTCACATGTTTCCCGTCTTTCTGGAGCTGCACAGTACAGATCCCAAAATACGCTAAAAAAGTAATTATGGTAACATTAAGTAAATCATATAATGCCAAGTGAGAGATCACAATTCTAAAAATAGAAGACATATATTATTCTTTACACAGAATGTGTTTTCTTCAGGATAAATATTTCTTTGAAAGGCTTAAATTCAGGTAAGGCTCTTCATGCAACACTAGGGTATAATCTAGCCATCATTCAGAAATGCTAATAACATTTTTCTAAGAGATTAAGATTTTTTTTAAATATTTAAAACGGTAATCCTTAAGCATCTGTTTACATGACTTAAGCATCTGATTAAAATAATTACAATACTTTTCACAACTTTCCCATGAATTAAAAACAGTAAAAACATATAATTTAATCACAAAATGATAAAGTGGTTCATTATTTTTTTCAAGATAATTTTGTTGTCCAATTCTCAGGCCAATACCCTGACCATTAAATCACCTTGGTCAAACAAATACATTTTCTTAAAATTTCCTCTTGTTTTCCCTTGTAATTACCAAAATAGGTTAGTCATTTTAAAACTTAAAAAATCCATGCTAACTCTTTTCCTCCTATTCAAGAACAATGGGGAAAAGCAAGATGAAACTGGTTCAGTGAAAATAATTATATTTCTTACAAGACACATGGCTTTGGTCATCCTTCCATCTATGAAATTAACTATGAGCATGAACAAAGGATTCAAAAGTCAGGAAAGCAAATATCTAAAAATAATGGCGATAAGCCAGCCCTACTAATTACTAGCTCAAGCCACTTAAACAGACTGGAAACACAATTTCCTCCTCTATGAAATAGGGTTGTTGAGAAAATTAAGTTATATAACATAAGCACAGTATTTGACATATTGTAAGCATTATTAACAATATCATCAACACTATAATTACTTTGCATGAAAGCTTAAAATTCATACATATTGGGAAGGCAGGTCATTGTGTTGAGGGCAATATTAACAATGGTACAGTAAAACTTGGTACTTTAAACCTGGTCTCTTTTTTTGACCCTTGAAGTCTCATTTAGTCTGGATCTCTCCTCAGCTAGGAGAAAACATTCTGTAGACCTTATAACACAATTAATTCAGTAAAATAAGATTACCCTCAGAGGTGAAAAACATGAAAGGCTGAACATTGGCATTTATTGCCTTTTAAATGTTTACAATAAGCAAAAAATACAAATAAAACAATAAAGGCTAAAATAATTTAAGTGAATTTCAATTCTTGTAGGAGAGTGAAAGCAGGTAAAAGTTTTACCTGGCCTCCCCATGTCCCTTTTGGGATAAAAGGTGTAAGAATTATAGACATACAAGGACATAGCTACAAGTTTTCCACTTGGATAAGGTGTGTTATGAATTACAGTATGTTGCAATTAATCCTATTTTCATGTTCATAAGGAACTTCAAGCTCTTTAAAACAAAATTTTGTAATGGTAGTCTTTAAATTATACTTAGTTTAAACACACAATATGATATGCGATATTATGACAAATACCTTAATACCTCTTCTTGTTTCCAAATTTCCTAGCAAATGTCATAAGGTCTCTCTTAAAAATTATTCCAATATTACTTTTAAAATGCTATCTTACAAAATTGGCTGGAAGAAAAATAATTTATTATTGGAGTATGCCCTAAAAGTTATTAAATATTGTAAATAATTATTTACATATATAATTAAATTAAATATTTATCTTAGAATAGTTTTCATTGGTCTATTTCTATTTTTAAATTTCCCCTTTATAGATTTAATGGGAGGTCAAAAGTTTACAAGATCAAGATGAGGGATAACAAAACAAGTTACTAAAATAGGATAACTTTATATATGGTATCTCTAATAATCCTAAATTACCCATACATGATCTCCATGAATAAAAGTGAAGAAATATATCCCTTTAAAGATACTTACCCAATGGAGAAATATGCAGTTCTACAATAATAGTTACAGACATCAATACTCCATTCTCATTAATGGACAGAACAACAGACAGAAGATCAACAAGGAAACAGAGGGCTCAAACAGCACAATAAACCAACTATATCTAATAGACATATACAGAACATTCTCTCCAACAATAATGACATACATGTTCTTCTCAAGTGTACCTGGGTCATTTTCTAGGACAGACCATATGTTAGGGCACAAATTAAGTCTCAATAGATTTTAAAACATAGATATCATATAAAGTATCTTCTCTAATGACATGGGATAAAGTTAGAATTCAATAACAGAAGGAAAACTGAAAAATTCACAAATATGTAGAAATTACACAATACCCTCCCAAAGGATCAAAGAAGAAATCACAAGGGAAATTAGAAAATACTTAGAGATGAAACAAAAACACAATATATCAAAACTTATGGGATGCAGCAAAAACAGTGCTAACAGTGAAATTTAAAGCTATAAACACTTACATTAAAAAAAAAGTAAGATCTTAAATCAACAACTTAACTTTAAAACTTAAGGAATTGGAAAAGAAGAACAAATTAAACCCAAGTTAGCAGAAGGAAATAGTAAAGATTAGAGCAGAGATAAATGCAAAAGAATAGAAAAACAATATGAAAAAATTAATGAAAACGAAAGTTGGTTCTTTGATAAATAAAATCAACAAACTTGACAAACCTTTAGCTAGATGGACTAAGAAAAAAAAGAGAAAAGACAAATTGTTCAAGACTCCACCAAAAAAGACTATTAGAATTAATGGATGAAATCAGTAAACTTAGAGAAGAAAAGATCAAAATCTGTTTGGTTTCTATAGACTAACAACAAACAATCAGAAAGAGAAATTAAGAGACAATCTTATTTACAATTGCATCAAAAAGAATAAAGTACCTAGGAATAAATTTAACCATGGAGGTGAAAGATCTATTCACTGAAAACTATAAGACACTGAAATAAATTAAAGGAGACACAAACAAATGGAAAGATTTCATGCCATGGGTTAGAAGAATTAATGTTGATAAATGTCCATACTACCCAAAGCAACCTACAGATTCAACGTAATCTCTATCAAATTTCCAGTGGCATTTTTCACAGGAAAATTTGCATGGAACCACAAAAGACCCTGAATAGCCAAAGCTATCCTGAGAAAGAACGACAAAGCTGGAGGCATCACACTTCCTGATTTCAAACTATGTTACAAAGCTGTAGTAATCAATAGGCACACACTTATTTTCTCTACAATGTGATATGCTAGTGGCTAACAAGCTTTCAGTTCCTCTAATCCCTATACTTATTAAGCTTGAAGCAAAATATTATCCTTGAAATGTGGTGAATTCATCACCATGAATAATGCTTTAGATTTACCCAGTCTCTTTATTCTTAAACAGAAACAAGTGAAAAATCTATTTTACAAATGAAAAAGCTACAGAAGCAAACTTGCAAAGCATTAAAATCTTTGTTCTTGTATCATTTATTATTAAATTTTTCCCCATAGAGAAGTGAAACTAGCGAAGTATTAAAATCTTTGTTCTTGTATCATATTTTATTAACATTTTCCCCCACATAAATCAAAGGAAAACACAGGATTCCCAAACTGATTGTCATCCGAACGCTGTTTTCCTTCTATCCTAAGCATGTGCGTTGAAATGATTGAGCTAGCTGTCACTATCTCTAGGGAACATAGAAAGCAAAATGGTTGTCAGAGTAGTCTACAAGGGTGAATAAACATGCCAAATGTGTCCCAAAAGATGGGATGCTAACCTAATTATATAACCTTTATGCCACTGGCCAGATCAAGGACTATCTCAAAATGAAAATTAAAAGAGGAAGAAGAAAAACAAGCTTTGGGGAAAACACTTTTTTCTGAGGAGCAAGCCACGTAATTATAAGTTCAACTCTCAATAACTAAGGAAGTTATTTCTCTTTGGCCCAAAATTATATTATCAGTGAATGTCATAATCCACATTGAAGAAAACTATCAATTCATAAGAAGATTAAGGAGGTTGTACGTGACATGTACATGTACCTGCTCATAACCTTTGAACTTCCATGTGTATGTACTTGTCTTACTCCTTAGCATTACTTAATACTTTTTAAAATGCAAGCATTCACTTTTGTCCTGCTATCATAAAATTTTCACAATGCTCCTGGATTAGTAATAAATTCACATTTTAAAGTATCAAAATAGTTTACATTTAATAAGTATGTGGTAAATTCAAGCATCATATACTAAGCATTACTGATTTAGCATTTAATCCTCCCATATTGTTCCCATTTTATGGGTGAGGGAACTGAGGCTTAGGAAGGTTAAATAGTTTACCTAAGGGTCACACAGTTAGTGGCAGAGCTGGGCTTGAATTTTTTAATTCTTACATTATTTTGCCTCTAATGTGAGTACGGTATTAAGAGTTCTTATTTCAAAATGCCGTATGCTGATGGTGGGCAGGTTTATATAGCTCTGGCAGTCTTGAGCAGCATCGGCCGTTGTAAGAATGTGGTAGGTACCTGTCCTAGATAGAATAACAAGCACTTTGTTGTCCTGCCTTTGACCCTTGCACTCTAACTCTTTTCCTAAGCATCCCCTGGCAACCACCCTCTCATGCTACAGCAGCTGCCAGTGACCCATGGATGCCTCAATATACGCATAGACTGGACTCAGAAGAGACAATTTTTCTGAGTTCTATTTACATCTACTGTCTGCAATTAGCCACTCACGATGCTCAAAAGGGAACTGTAATTAATGTCTTATTAATCGTGGGCCACTAAATTCTGCTCTGTGTTTAAGAAATAATATCTGTTACTGAGATAAGCATCGGTTATAATTCAGGAAACTTCAACTGTAATTCTAAATTTGACCCTGAGCAAATAGTTTTGTTCCTTAGTTTCTTTATGTAAAAAGAAAGAAAAATCTGTTATATATTTTACAGTCTTTTGGAAGATACAAAGAGATGGTATCTGAAAAAGTATTTTTAAAAGAAGTATAAAGGTACTAAAAAATATTCTAGGATAGTCTCATATAGGTAGCATGGCCAGAAAAAAAATGTTTTCTTATTAACTGAGTGAAACTGACCTCCATTTCCTTTAATTTCAGGATATAGATACATTGGCCCAAAGTTATTCCAAAGGTGTTTTACATATAAAATTAAATTAAAATGGGACACAGTTTCTGTCATTAAAACTGTATAAAGTTTTAAAAAGTATATTTTTAAATTACACAAATTGAAAAGGATATTAATTTCAGAGAAAAGAAGTTTTTGGCATTTCGGTTTCTGAAATTCATGTAAGAGCTGGGAACTATTATTAAAGTGTACAGACAAGAAATAAGTTTTCAAAGGGGATTAGATCAAGGTGAAAGTAATGAACATGGGAGGCACGGGAAATATGACAGCAATGGGCATCGTGCAAACTGGGCAAGAAAAAAAATAGCCATAATGGAAATCACATCAGAAGCAAGGAAAAAGAGTTCTACAAAGTGAAATCACATACTCTATACCTTACTAAAGACAGAAATTCTCTTCTTCTCATCTCTCCTGTACTTTATTCCGCATTTTCATAGATATGTGTTTCTCTCCATACATCTTCAAACTCCCCCACTCTTTCCACTTTATCTATTGTGAGCAAATCTATTCTAGGTTAAAAACAAAAATGTTGGGTCCTGTTTTATTGTTAATCCTACAACTACTACACATGCCACCACACTTCTCAACTACTCTCAGTAACCCTCAAGCTGGACAAATGAGTTATAGCAGCATTCGAAATTTCACTTTTGCCATTCCACTAAATCTGTTCTCCCCAAAACCACTAAAGTTCACCTCATTTCCCAATTGAGAAACTCTTTGGGTCTTTTCACTTATACTTGCTGCAGAATTTAATCTCTCCTTTGAATGCCTTTCCTGGTTCCCAAACATTATTCTCTCCTGATTACTCTCCTTCCTCTCCAATTATTTTCCTTTGAGAGCTCTCTTCATCTACCCATGCTTAAACATTGGCTTTCTCCAGGGTTCCAACCCCAGGCCCTGCTCTTATGTTTTACACTGGGCAGTTTCATTTATGAACACGCTTCACCAACAGTCTGGTCAATACTGATAACTCACAAGCCATTATGGACCTGTCTCAGAGCTACAGACCCAGGTCTCTGACTTTGTACAGGGCATCTCTATCTGAATATCACATAGGAATCTCAAAATGTAGCCTGTCCAAACTAAATCATGGTCTTTTCTACAAAGCCTGTTGGTCTCTCTATATTCCCTCGCTCAGTCAATGGCATCACTGTTCATCCCATGATCCAGATCTAAAACCTGAGAAACTACTCCTTCACCTCCAAACTACTCCATTCAGTGTTCACTATCTGGGATCCATCACCTAAGCACGTTTCAACTGAAAAGTTACAACTACCCTGTAAATTACAACTACCCTGTTCTCAACCCTCTTCAATCCATCTCGGTGTTGATGCCAAGTGAGTATCTAAAAGCACAAGTCTAATCATGTAATGTACCTTGTTTAAAATCTTGAGCTTTAGTCCAAAACCCTTGATGTCCTCCTGGACTTCAAAATCTGGCCCCTGCCTTTATCTCTATCCTTATAGTCTATCAGTTCATAGCACTGCACCTACAATTCAACTGGTCCAAGCTACCTGTCATTCCTTGAATGCACACTCATCCCTTTTTTCAAGACTTCATACATACTAAGTACCGCCCCCCCAAATCACCCTTCCCTCACTCAACTTTCAGCTTTCTCTGCAGGCTTTCCTAATTCTCCCAAGCTGACGTGCGTATTCCTCCTGTACTGCTATTAGTTAGAACCAGTACATAGCTCAGTTATAATACTATTACTTATATGTAAGAGCTGTACCTTCAGATGGCTAAGACCAAAAGAGCTAAAGTCTGACAGAAGCAAAAAGCCAAAGTATTCAGTGAGCTCTATCTACAGTATGAAAATAGGTTAAATTCATGAGAACGAGAATAAAAGGGAAACAGGTGCAAAAAAACAGAATTAATCCTATAATGGAAAACTTAAAATCCTCACTTTATTAGCCCACTAATAAAATAGGGACAGACTTCTAAAATGGTTTCTTATGCCACTTTGTAGACCTAATCAGAAACATACAAAATCTAAGGGTGTCAACAGGTGAGGAGACTCAATTATATTCAACAAACAGTTAAGGATTTGCTGTCTAGATCTAGATATCATAAATACATACTATATAAAATGATAAGTTGACTTTTACAATATTGTACATTACAAGAGATTGGTCTTAAACTCCAGGAAAACAGCGCAACGATAGTGTTCAACTGCAATGAACCGTTGTTCCAAATACAGGAACACTCTGAACCAAAGAACTGCACCTGTTCCTGCCACACGTATGTGAAACAAACAAGGGAAACCCACAACCACAACTGACCAAGTGCGGTTCCATTCACCATGGAACTTCTAGTAAAGCATGTTTTCAGAAGAGACATTAAAAAGATGATGGCATTAAATAACATATCAAGGAAAACCACATGTATGGCACTAGAAGAGTGCTTTTGTTTCTTCTTTCACATAAGATGCTGAGAGATGAGTGCATAAGGCACTGAAGAGGAAATGCTTCTAATTGACGAAATGCAAAAAGAAAAAAAGGCTACCTTCTCATGCAAATACCTGGACTACCAATTGCTGCTGCAGAAAAACTACATACTTAGGCATACAGGTGCCACAATGAAATTTGTAAGTTATGATATCAACTGGACCTTCAGTACTACCTGACAATCTTTTTGCATGTTCCTAGTCAGTTCTATCTGTGAATCGATACAGAATTATTTCAAAATTTGGGGGACTATTCTTCACTCTCCTAAAAATTCACCACCACTACCACCTTCAGTTTCCTCAGGTTTAATGAGAGGTCATGAGAGTCATGAGGGAATCAGAACCCTTATAAAAAGAGCTACCAGAAAGTTAGCTAGCACGCATGTGTCCCCCCCACCCTTCTCTCTGCAATGTGAGGACGCAGTAAGAAGGAGGCCATCTACAAGCCAGGGAAGAGGGTTCTCGCCAGAAACAGACTGTACTAGCAGCTAGATCTTGGACTTCTAGTCTCAAGACCTGTGAGAAAATAAATGCCTGTTGTTTAAGCCATCCAGTTTATGGTATTTTATTATGGCAGCCCAAGTTGGCTAATACAGAATCATACTTACAGTTGGAGATTCCGCATACTGGTCCTAATTTCAACTTGATTCATTAGTAATATTTTAAGTTAAATAACACTAATGCTAGTTTTGAGGGTTTTTTTGTGGTTTTTTTAAGTGCTGCCTTTCAGAAAATAATTGTACAAAATGAAAAAGAATAAAAGAGAAGCATGAAATCATAAATAGGTATAGTGCAGGCCTACTGAAATGCATCACCAAGCTAGCAAAAATGAAATAAAGGATACTTACCACCACCAAGAATGTAAGAATCCCGGTGGTTCCCCCAATGTGATGTTTTTTTCCCATCTTATCTAAAATGAATAAAAGAGATATTAAATACTTTCCTAGTAACACTTTTTCCCAGACGTATTACAATATTTTCCCATTTAAAATATTAAGGTAATATATAATATTTTAATTATTCTCGTATTATTCTTTACTCAGTTAACACAGATACTCATTTTACATAGTGATTTGTTGACTACATAGTCTATGAGAGAAGATGTCACCATTATTTTACTGAATTTGCTTCCCACTGTGCCAGAATTTCAGAAGATATTTCAGGATCTTAAGGTACATCAAAATCAACATTATTAATGAAATGAAAATCAGTTATCACCACTAACCCAGAAATTTGCAAGCGATTAGACATAATAGGTAGACTCTAAAGTATGCCTTAAGGATTGAATTTTTTAAAAAGCTCCTGATTTGAGGGGATGGGAGTAAGAAGTTATGTTTTCTATAAAATAAGAATTTTTAAAAGATGGTAATATTAACTTTCCAATTGTTTATATTTCAGATGAGTTGGAGTTCACTATAATAAAATTTAAAACTAAGTCAGTATCTCCCCAAATTAAAACTTCTGACTAAATAAACTTTACAAATTAAATTTAGAAATTGGAAAGCTGGGTGGGTATTTATACAGTGGCTTTTTAAAGCACTGGATAGCAGTGAACACAAAAGATAAAAAAACCTTTGCACCTAGAGAGATTAAACTTTTGCAGGGAAGTTAGATGACAAACAAACCAAAAAAAAAAAAAGAAAAAAAAATGTATTTGTATTAGAGGTAGAAGGTGACAAATGCTATGGAGGAAAACAAAGCAGTAAAGGAGGATAAAGAGAGCAGGAAAACAATTAAGAAGTGAGTTATAATTTTAACTAAGGTGATCCAGTCTCAAAAACAATCTTTATGTACAAATGTATGCCTTAGTGTTTTTTTTTAATAATTAAAAATTATTTAACGACACTCCAATCAACAAAATATATCCATAGGTCCTTAACACTACTAGGAAGTAAATACTTATAATTATAGATTTCAAAAAAATTCAAAGAATCCTTTCTACAACTTACTATGGGAGAAGTTAGGACTTCTTAGCCCAAAGGATTTTTTTTTAAAGTTTTAGAAAAAGAACTGAGAAAGTGGCCTTAAATGAAACAAACAAACAAAAAAACCTCTTTAAGGAAGAGATGGTGAAACACAAGTACAATTAAAACCACTGAAACTGGTCACATTTTTTAAAGAGTTAAGAACACAAAATGTAAACCAATGGGAACCTAGAAGTAGACAAGCAATTTGCTCTCAAAAAACAAAGAGAAATTTTCTAAAGATCAGAAAATTATATCATAGCCATTTTTAAAAAGAGCTAATAGGAGAATTTCCAGGAATTCATGAACTTGAATTTGTAAAGACTAAGTATGAACAATGAACTAGAACATGTTCATATAAATGTGAGCCAGATCCTAACTTTCATTCTCCTAAGTAGTAACACAAATAATCTTTATATCTATGCTACCTTTTATCTGATAATTTCAGTTAATTGATATTATATCTTCCTGGCACATGACAAAATAAGGAATAGTACTTAATGAGTCTTATGAGGAATAAAACTCCGATGTCTTACTAAAGTTATAATTGAATAAAAAACCTGAGTCTCATCTTCCTCTCCATGTTTTCACTAGTTGATATCTTCCTGAAAGGGTAGCATAGTGGACCTCGCAGACGTGCACCAGATACACTAATAATCCCAAACCCTGCAATCATCCTAATCACATAAACAGCAAATTTTCCAAAACAGCGTATTTGCATTTCATCTCAGTTAATCTTGACTTTACATACCATGACTGCTAAAGCAGATAGTACTATTCTCAGTCATAAGGAGAGTATGAGATGACTTAGGGAAGATTTACGTAGCATGACTGGTCTCAGTGCCAGATACGCTGGAGGTAGGATTAGACCCACGGTGTGGAGTCCAACGACACCACACCACCCTCCTGCAATTTACAATGTCTACAAATCATCAGCTCTTTAAGGAGATAAAGCACTCTAGAAAAATACCTATATGGCTTATATTTGACATGGTCTTTTAGCAGAGAAAGTCTGAAGGTAACGCATTTGTATTTTTTACAGTATTACATCTTACTACTCATCATACTTACTTCCTCAAAATGGTTCACACATATCATCTTTTTCACCCTCCTAGTTGTCTTTGCTATATAGTGAGTAAAGTTAATCTTTCTCACTTTCTATTGCCAGTCTGTGGCAGAAGCATCTAAAACTTTGGTCCATCACATTGAAGTGAACACAAAAGCCATACTCTTATAGTTAATGAATGAACAATTAATGCTTTAGGCATTTCCAAAGAAGAGATGATTCTGCATAGGATTACGTTTGCATAGTGAATGGTAGATTTTGTCTCCAAACTAATTACTAATCTAGGTATTGCTTGTTTAGAGAAAGCATGAAATAGGAAAACAGAACTCTGATCTACAGAAAACCAAGGCACGTTCACTGAGCATTGTTAGAAACAATTAAAATTAGAAACAACATGAAAAATATTCATCAATAGTGAGTATAAAATAAATTTTGATACATACTATAGAACAGTGTGTAATCATTAAAAATAAAAAGATGTATCTACATAGAAAAAGGGCCATGCTATATTGGTTTTTCGAGTTGGAGATTTGGGAGGTTGAAGAACAATATATATAGTATAAAACATTCTCTGTTTAAAAAAAGTGCGCATATATATGCATGCATTTTGGTGCATTCCTATTAAAGAAGTAACACCAAACTTACTTACAACAATGATCTCTGGAAACAGCTAAAAGAGGACTTTCATTTTAAAATCACATTCATCTATGTAGTTTAAATTTTTTAGCCAACATGCATTAATGATGGATGGGGTTGAAGAATAGCCAGAAAATACCTCTAAACATCAATAGTCATTTTAGAAACAATTCTGCTATTTATGAAGGAGCATTTTCTGTTGTACTGAGTTCATGGCCTTCAGGCTTGTTTAGGTGTTTGAGTGGCATCTGTAAGTACAATTTCTCTCAAACCCCAGACCCACTGTGTTCTAGGGCTTTTTGCTGTTTAATCATCCACCTACCTTCCTGCCACCATTTGCCCAACTAAAAGCTGCATTCTCCTGTAACTTTCGTGTAGATCTCGAGGCCCATTCCTACTGCCATATTCTGCATTCGACAGTCTCATGTGATTATGCTGTGTCCCTATGATATGATCTAGCGTTTTCAGCATTTCTATATAAATGCAGAACCAAACACTGAATCATGAACAAGATGTATGTCGACAGGGGTAAGACAATGCCATATGCTTTATAAATGATAATTACAAATTACAAATACACTTACTATATGATATAGCAGTTCTTCTAGGAACTTAACCTATAAATATGTTCACGTGTGCATATATATGTAAAACAATTTACATTGAAGCATTGCTTGTAATTGTAAAAGGCCAGAAATAACCTAAATGTCCATCAGTAGGGGGGCTGGTGAAATACATCATGGAGCATTTCATAGAATGAAATACCCTATAATCACAAAAAGACAATTATGAAGTTTCATGAACCAATATAAACCGACTGAAATCAAACAAGTGAAACAAAAATTAAAGCAGTGAACAGTGTGTATAACCAATTAACATTTGCATAAACAAAGACAAATGATAAACATACGTGCGTGCACACACGAACATATGCATACACAGCTGCTTAACTTTTCATCATTATTTGCTTCCAGTAAGGTATACTGGTCTTTTACCTATTACCTTTCAGCCTCACACCCACCCTTCTATACTCCATTCTACACTTGGTGCTGGGATTCTGAAAATTACATTTCCTGGGCTTCTTGCCAGCTGGTTTCCTGTTTAGTTCTGCCATCAGGAGACACCAGCAGGAGATCAAAAGGCAGTAGGCAGAAGAGAAGCTTCCTGCCCCTGGCTCCAAAAGTGAAGCAGTTGCTGGGGTGGCAGCAGCAGCAGCAGCAGCAGCAGGGATGGGGCCCCCCTTGATGGCAGCAGCACCTTTTTCCAGGTTCCTGTCTTGTCAACACGGGACCTCTTTGGATGATCCAGACCCCCTTCAACAGCACAGCAGCAGGTTTGAAGCTCATAAGCTCTAAACTTTTCAGAGTATTCATAAATCCTTACATACTTTGTAAGAATTTTTAAAAAATAATACCATAAAAGGATATAGCTAGCTCTTTTGTTAAGAAAAGATCCGCTATAGCTATGTATATGTTTGTTCCTGGGCAAAATTCCTGAGACTTCTAAATTTAGACACAGCCTACTGTTCCCACCAATATTCTAAACTCTTCCATGTATATAGTATGGATGCATCTATACACTAAAGATTTAAAAAAAGGAAAAACTTTTACATTTTAATTTTAAAAATTTAAGCAACTCGATGTATAACTGGAAGGAAAACCTGACTGCCCTTTGAAGCAGATAATCTAAAATTGTGCTGTTCACATGATAGCGACTAACCAATTTAAAATTAACTTAACTGAATGTTCCTCAATTGCAATACCCACTTTTTACATGCTCGATAGTCACAAGAGACTAGTGGACAACTTATTAGACAGATTCGAGATCATTTCCATAATCTTAGAAAGTTTGATTACTGAATAGAGCTGCTTTACTTTAGAAGAAAGGTGGATGTCCTCTTATAGAGGAATACCTTTTTCTTGAAAAAGCTCCTTGATGAATCCTTTCTCTCTCTTTGTATTTTTTTGTCCCAAAAATGGTTTGAAAGTAGAGAACAAATACTTACTATTCTACGTAATAAAATAACAAAAATTTAGGAGGTTGCCGATTGTCTCTCTGGGTTTTTTGTTTGTTTTTGGAGGTGGGTGTCTGGGAGGTTTCAGGAAAGGAGAACAGGGGAGAGGATGCAGGAGCGAACAAGATGGGAGGCAAAGAGCCCCAGGCACACAGCTAGTGAGAAATTCCCTGTGGCAAGGAGATCAAAGAACTTAAGGATAGTTATGTCTAATATTTGAGTTAATGTTGTTGTCTATACTGTACAACATTTAACGTTCTTCAGTTTTCTCCCAACCTTCAATAAGAATATTTTATATACAAGAGCAATTAGTGAGTCGAGCTTTGAGGTCATACCAGAAACCAAAAACTTCAGGCAAAGAAAAGGTATCAGCCATAAGAAGGAGAAGTAGTCGGGCTGTAATACTTAGTAGGAGCAAGAAATTACAGCAGAGACCCCAAGCCCCCTCCCTCTAGGAAGGCCCCGAAATATCAGAGGAGACTTAAGACAACCTATAATATTAGGGACTAGAGCTGGAGCCATTTTGATAGAAAAAGTCACCCAGAAGGTGGGAGGAATGTGGACCATCCAAGTGACAGACACTTGGCTCCTACACATTCACATAAGATAGATAGATAGATAGATAGATAGATAGATAGATAGATAGATAGATAGATAGATAGATGTATGTGTATATATACATATACACTCACTTGGACTCTAAAGAAAGACTATACAAGATAGAAAAGATCGGCCAAGAATTTAAAATAACACTTTGAACACTTACTCCATGCCAGGCCCTTCTAAGCACTTTGTGTGTACTAATTCACTTAAACTTCAGCACAACTTTAAACTGCTATTACGATCATCTTCGTTTTATAATTAAGAAAACTGAATAAATAAATAAGATGCAGGACATAATTCAAACCCAGAAGTCTGGCCCCAAAGCCTATGCTCTTTTCCACTATATTGCCTCCAAATTAAAGTTCAAGAAACTGGTTAGAAAATTATTTTCTCTCTTCATACAGGTGAAAGATAAACAGAGAGATCAGAATTTTGGAGTCTATGGTGTTCAATAATTTAGCATCCCTAAATAAAATCTGAAGACACAATCTGTTAGATGTTTTTAGGCCTCTATTTCCAGCTAACTTATTAACCAATTTATAGCAAATAAGGGCTAGTAACATTGTATAAACAATATAAATAATATAAATATTGTATAAACAATGTAAAAAAAATTAAGAAGAGGAAAAAATCTAGATCTCTGCAATACTCTAATTCTTAATTTTATTTAAGGACACCAAGCCAATTCCTATATGTAGCCAACCCTGCATTGGTTATTTAGATAATGAGAATGTATTGTCACAGAACCACTCAGAGTTTTGACAAGTTAGAAAGTGAAGAATAGTTCTGGGAATCACATGCACTCATCTCCAAAGTCCAGAAATACTGTTTCTTTTTGAGGACAGTAGTTTGTTTTCAGCTTAACTGATTCCTCTTGTGAAACTGAACCAGACTGGTAATTCAGAGAAATACTCACTTTTGGATTCCAAATGCCGACACACAAAATAAAATCATGGCAAGCAGTTGTCAAAAATGAGTAAATCTTTTCTGAAATTAATCTCATTTCTACCAAATAACCCTAGAAATTCTGTGTATCCATTGTCCATTGAGCTCAGAGCATATCAGTACAGTACCTAGTTATCTGTTAAAT
This sequence comes from Rhinolophus sinicus, assembly GCF_036562045.2. Taxonomy (NCBI): domain Eukaryota; kingdom Metazoa; phylum Chordata; class Mammalia; order Chiroptera; family Rhinolophidae; genus Rhinolophus; species Rhinolophus sinicus. The sequence goes on along the minus strand of NC_133753.1, from coordinate 147,176,810 downwards.
CCACTTGAGTCCAAATAGCTGAACTTCCTTACACAAGCTAGCAACATTTTTCTTTTGTGATGAAGTTTAATAATCACTGTACCTGGTATCTTACAATGTTGGTAACAAAGTACAGTCTTGGGAACCCGTGAGGATTCAACAAATTGAGCCAATTCAAAATGGTCCTTAATCTAAGGAAGGAGATCAGTAAATCCTTTCATCATTCATCAAGTTTTCAACTGTACTAAAATAGAAATTAAAAATCTCCGTAGCTGGCTTTAGATTCTTTTAAATATACTATAAGTTGGCAGTGATTAATAATACAAATATTAAGAGCATCCTTGTGATTTCAATCACTTCCTCTGTCATATCACAGTCAATGTGACTTAGAACCGTCACAGACCAAAGTCTTCTAATTAATGTTTTAATGAGATAAAGATACACTAAACTTCTGTTCTGATTTGAATTAACTTTGAAATCAAATTTTTATTACACTGAACATATTACTTCTGTGGTAAAACAACTGACTTCTTATGTGTTGTGAGCAAACCTCTTAAATTCCTTAGTTGCACATAGGCCCTAGTAGTTCACATACACCAAGTAATGAAATAACACGATCGGGGGGGTTATGTGTGTTTGTTTACTTGTGTGTTTGCCAGGCAGGGTACTCTGGTCCAGGGGTTGCCTGTTGTGTCCCTGATCGGGTGGGGGCCAAACTACTGAGCTCCCTGAAGACAACATGATTTGGGGGCAGTACCGTCCCATAGAAATATAAACAGGAGCCACAAACGAGAGCTGTATATGTACAATTTTAACTTTTCTAGTAACCATGTTAAAAAAGAAAAAAGAGGTAAAATTAATATTAGTAACACTTTTTATTTTGCCCAATATACCCCAAATATTACCACTTTAAGTTATGATTAAAAATTTTAAGTTATTGATATTTTATATACTTTTGTTCATACTAAGTCTTCAAAACCCAGTGTGTCCTTCACATTTATAGCACTTCTCAATTGGATTAGTCATATTTCAAGTACTCAAAAAGTCATATATGGCCAGTGGTCACCATACTGGACAATAAAGATATAAAAGGAAAACCAGGGGCTTTGAAATTAACATAGACCTAGGTTTAAATTCTAGTTCCACAACTAAGCTGTGTGACCATGAGCCAGTTATATAAACTCTGAGCTCCGTTCTCATCAGTACAACAGGAATAATACCATCTATCTTGCAAAGTCCTTATAAGAATCAGAGTAATATGTAAAGCACCTTAGCACATTATGTGCCTTGCATATAAGAGAATAAAATAAAATCCTCCTCAATCTCACCATTATATAAAGTAGAGAAGAAAAAGTACCACTGTAAGAAAGCTCAAATTCAAAGTTTAAAAATAGGTGAAAGAGAAAAATAAAAAGAGAAACAAGAACTTGAAATAAGATTATCAAAGTGTTTTCTAATTGAAATCTAGTCATCAAGCCACTATTATCCATACAAAATTAAAACAAAACAAAACCATATTTTCTAAAATTGTGAAAAATGACATTTTGAGACATAGTGGTGTATGTCTTTTTTTTTTTTTTTAAGCAAATTTGCTTTCTTGATTATTGTTGCCAAGACTAATATTAGCTTCCATTTCTAAGGGGGAAAATGGCTGGAAAGTTGAATAGAAGGTTAATGGCACGTAAATGGCATTTGGGGATATTAAAAATGCTTACAAATAATCTACAAAGACTATATTATGCATACTAATGACTGAGCATTTGCTACACATTATATAAAAATTAATTTCTTTCAAATAATTGTTACACTATATTTTTCATTCACTTATATATCAAAATAAAATGCAGAAAATATATAAAACATACCTCTGATAAAAATGTTTGGGCTGATTTCTGAGCTCCTACATGGAGCAGATATTCATATACGTAGAGTGCTAACCTGGAAAATGAATAAAATATTTATTGAGAAGAGGAATATTTAAAATTAATTATTTAAATAACGCATATATTTTTACATTACAAAAATAATTTACACACTTAACAGTGACAGAAAATCAACTCTTCCCATATCCTTTCAAAGGAAATATATATATATGTGTGTGCATATATATGATATATACATGATACATATGATATATGATATATATGATATATATATCCAAAAAGAACTTTAATTAAAATAACAAAGAAAAAGGCAAATATATCTTTTCTTGGCAAGAAACATCCAAATACAGATTTCTGTCTTCGATCATCTCACTTACCATAAGCTCATTTCCTTTGTTATACCTAATACAATTAATAATTTATAACCAAACATTAATAACCCTTGTAACCTATTTTAAAGTATAATTACCACCTCTCATTAGTAAAATAAATGAATTAGACCTTTCCAATAACTTTATGTTCCTCAGGCTTTTTGATGAATGTTAAGGTCAGCTCCAGCTATTTGCACATACAGGCCAAAACAGGTGCTGAATGTCCCTTCTAATATATCTGTTCAGTAACCTTTCATTATTTTTTTAGGTTTTGCTTTATAAGGCATTCAAATTAAGAGCAAACTACAGTATTAAATAAACTTTAAAGATATCAGATCATATTAAGCATTTGGGTACTTACAGTTTAAAGGTTAACACAAAATTACATATAAATTTATCAGTCAAATATACAATATTAAGTATGCAGTATATACTTATACTACTCTCATTATCTTGTGGATCCAGAAATTTTAAGCTATACCATGTGGTTCAATTTCAGTTGAGCTGTTAACTAAATATTATTCATAAACCAAATTAGTCTGAGGCAGTATTTTTAATGGTATCTTGGACCAATGCCCAGATAGCTCACAACAGTTCAGTTTCTGCTACACTATATTTACCAATATTGAGCCAGGTTTACAGTAAACAAAACAATGTAACAATAACCACAATTCTGTGTAGCTACACCACTTCCCTTGTCAAGTGAATTTCTGATTGTTAAAGATTGATGGCATTTGCAAAAATGAATATTTTCTTCATTTTCATGGAAATATATCATGCATTTGTGATGAAAAGGGAAAGCCTGTACAAATCTAGTTGCTGTGTCCATTTGGTTCTTTCCCCATTCCAAAACTGCCAAACACTTAAAATGAGAATTATTCTGAGAATTATACTAAGCAGCACAAGAGAGCACACATTTGTTGAAGTTACTCATAGATGAAAGCATGTTGACAGTGAGTATCTGTGAGTAATTTAGAACCATCCTCTAACCTCAAGTTGAATGGCATTCCTAGATATGTGCTTCTCAACTCTTTTTCTACCCTAAAACACCTGAGGAATATGACATACTCCTTTTGGTAGCAGTATCTCCCCGTGGAAGTGTGGCTCATCCCCAAAGTACATCAAATGGGATACAGCAACTGGACTATTCCTGTAGTTTCAAACAAACAAACAAATTCAACTGGTGATTCTTATCACACATACGTCAAACACACTTCCCACACACCCTGTCCGTCCACTAACCACTCCCCACCTTATCACGATTCACTGAATATTATGGCAAATTTCATCTTGAAAAAGCAGAATGTTTGTGTACTTTTCCTAGAAAGACTGTGAAGCCTCAAAATTGCCTGCCAGTGGCAGTGCTGCCCTCCTGCCCACCTCAGAAGAAACCAAGCCTCAGGTAATTCCTTGTAGCTTGTAAAATCGTGGGCCTAGAGCCAAACCAGTGGTGCAGACTAGACAAAAATTGCAGGCCTAACACAGAGGCTGAACAATAAGGATAGCCTACCAAGCTCGCAGAAGTTGAAGTGAGAGGCAGAGGAACGCGTGTGGCAGAGGCACTACTGTGGCGGGCCTGCTGGGGAGAGAACGGACTGCAGAGCACAACTGCTGCTGCATCCTTGCAATAAACGTCATACCGTAAAGCTAAGCCAGTCACTTCCTTGTGATCTCTTCTTTATTACTATTAAAGGGACTCATATGTTTCTTCTGTGTTTTCACTAATTAATTAGGTAGTAAGAAGGATCTCTTTACCAGTAGAATTAAAAGCAACAATCCCCTCTCCTTCTCTCTGGGTGTAGGGCAATGATTGTTAAAAGAAAATGTATTGGCAGGGGCACAGAATCATTGGGAAGAAGGGGTTTCAAACTATGGGAGATTGGGAAGCACCTCCCAACGGGCGCGCCCATCCTCCTGCCCTCAGAATCTACAGCCGCGCGTCCTTACCAACTGGGCGATGAGGTGGGATGCGGCTGAGGAACTGTCTATAACGCCACCTCATATATCCGTGCTCCATAACCTCCCTTGAACAGAATTAATGCTTCCCAGGCAGTCAGGACCTATGGTCTAGAATGAGTGGCAGGGAGCACGGCATGGGTGAGCAAAGAACTCTGCTGCCAGGATGACTCCACAATATGAGTTACATCATCTGCAAACCCCCAATATTTCAACAATCATCTGTGTGCACAGGACTCGCCAAACCTATCTCGTTAAGTCTTATCCTTTCCACCAAGCTCCAAACCTGCTTCTCCCAACTACTGTTTGAAGTTTCTAATAAAATATTTCTCTCTTAAATTGACTACATCCAAAGTTAAATTTGTTTCCGGTACCTGTGCTCATGCTGAATGAAACATGATTTCTGAGTCTCGGTTTCCTCGTACGTAAAATGGAAAGAATACTACCTTCCTTGAGTATTGCTGAAAGTATTAGAGAGCACAATAAATAGTGACAACTACTATTATAACAACTACTGTTACAATTTCAGCGAATTCTCTGCCATCCAGTAATATATTACCAAGTCATGCACTGAATTCTAGTGCCACAATCTCTCTCATGTCTATCATCCCTTTCTACCTTCTCGATCCCACGAACCACTAGAAGCCACAGCAACAGAAGTATTTGTTCTAGCTTCTGATACAGACACTGTATATTTCCCATACAATATAGGTATTAGGGCCAGAAATATGACTCTCCAGAAGCCCCGCAATAAAAGATACGATTTGAACACAAATGATTTCCAGGGAAATTGGGAATGACACTTGTCCATCCATGCAGGCAAATGAATCATAGCATATTCCCTTACCCAGTGACATGAGCTCACCAAACACAAGAGACAACATTTTATTTGGGTCCAATTTCTAGTGACCAGTGAAAATTTCAAGGTAAATACTGAATATACAAATATTTAACCTGTGTATCCTTTTAAATTAACATTTTCTTTTTTCCTTTTTAGTATCCTTTAAGAAATATAACTACTTTTGATAAAGTATATTGTGGCTATTTAACTGGTAGAAACATTAATAACTATAAGGAACAGATGACATCCAACCATAATAGCATGGATGGGGCAGAAAAACAAAATAAAGCAGTAAAACCAGTATGGCTTAGGTAGAGAAGCAAGCATCCTGTGCCTCCTTTAGAAGCCTAAGGGCAGCGGCTGTTAGAGCACTGTCCTCTAATTAGAATCCTACTGGTACCTTTGGTGACCCCAGAAGATTACACTTTGCCATGGATACTACATAAAAATCTAAGATATTTAGCCAGATAAAAATATTAAACCTGTGACGTATTTTCTGCAAACATTTTTTTCTAGTTTGTTGTCTGACTTGATTTTGGTCAGGGTCTTTTTTTTTTCTTTGGCAGCGGGGAGGTGGTAAGAAAGAAACATTTAGAAACATTTAATGTTTACCGATAGAAATAACTAATATGAAAAGAAAAATACTAATCCTTTATAGATGAATAGGCAGCGACAATAACAAACATCACAACTAATTTTAAAACATGGAAAATGTTAAACATCACAAGGAATCAAAGAAATACATATTTCTTTGTATTAACAGGATTTTAATTCTCACTTAAATACATAACTTGTGAGGAAACGGATAAGGAAACACTGCTGATGGCAACCAATTGGTGTAAGTCTTTTAAAAACCAATTTGGCAGTAAGTATACACCAAGAACTTTCAAAAAAAAAGGATGCCCACATTTGGACTCAATAATTCCATTATTGAGAATCTAGCCTAAAAAAATTATCTTAAATGTAGAAAAGCTTAATGCACAAGATTTTTAACCAAAGAATATGAAGAACAATGAAAATTAATTAAAAATAAAACTAGATGTTTTACAGTAAAATATTTTATATTAATTTCATGTTTAAAAACATAATTAGGAATTAGATATCCTATATTCATTGAATAAGCACTTGTGTGACTTTTTTCTGCCTCATTTGTGAACTTTAAAATCTGAGAAAATGTAATTAATCATGCCATCAACTACAGTTATTTCGAATTTACCTTACAAACTATAACAAAACACTTAAATTTTTACCATTCACATGAACAAAATCTATTACAAGCTTGTGAATGAATAGGTGTCATCTAACAGTACCAGGACAGATTAAATATTTAACTAAAAAGGCATCTACAGTAGCTAGTGTCACTTAGGAGTCTAATAACCATAAATTCTCAACTATCCTTGTAAATAAAGGGACTTTACATCCTGGGAAAAGGGTAAAGACCTTATTTCATTGAATTCTTCCTGTAATCTAGCTAGCTAATTTGAGATTACATTCCTTCCTCTGAAGGAAATGGTAAAAAATAAGGAACTATGGACAAGATATAAAAATAGGTTTCTAAAACAGTGTTGTTAATTTGCATGCAAGTTTTCCATGATACACATAAATAAAAGGTAAATACTGCCTATCACTCACAACTAATTCCTCTTTTGCAACATACATACACGTACAGTGTCTGTATCAGAAGCTAGAGCAAATACTTCTGTTATTGTTGTAGCTTCTAGTGGTTCCTGGGATTGAGAAGATGGATGGAAAGGAATGGTAAATATGAGAGAGACTGTGGCTCTTGAATTCAGTACACTTGATATATATGTACCTATGTCAGTATATATGTACGTGTGCATAATACATCTTGATAAAACAAATTCTTATTTCACAAGCATCAGCTAATAAAAATGACCTAATTGTTTAAATCTGAATTTATAGAACAGTTAAAGTAGATATGACTATTCGTAATGTAAAAAGGATACATTAATTTTGTGAACAAGATTCATTGAGTTTCCTTTACATTATACATGCTAGTTATAATAACATATGATCAACTATTTACAAAACTTTTTTAGGAATACGTACTATAATGTGTGTCACTTGTGGATAAGATGTAATTATGCCTCACAATGTTCCTGTTGGGTAGACAGTTACAAACTATGCAAAAATATCATTGGGTGTGCACCTATACAATAAAAAGTCCAACTACCAATAAATGGCCATACCTATCAGCCTGACCATAACATCCTGTATCTACTTTTCATACTGAGATCTATTACCTATTAAAAGAACCTGTCTTTTTCAAGCTATCTTTTCTAACTGAGGTATAACTGACATACAATATTATATTAGTTTCAAGTATACAACATAATGATTCGATATTCACATATATTGTGAAATGATCACCACAATAAGTCTAGTTAACATCCACTATCATATATTGTTACAGAATGTTTTTATTCTTATGATGAGAACTCTTAAGATTTACTCTCTTAGCAGCTTTCAAATATGTAATACAGTGTTATCAACTATTGTCACCATGATGAACATTACATCCCCATGACTTATTTATAACTGGAAGTTTTTTAATTTTTGACTCCCTTCACCCATTTACCCATCCTTCACCCTGCACCCCCAAGCCTCACATCCGCCTCTGGCAACCTGTTCTCTGTACCAATGAGGCAAGCTATCATTTTACTATTACAAAAAAGATGTAGTGTTGAAATTGAAAAGCAAGAGAAAGTAGCCACTCAATAAGAGAAAACATCCATCCATCCTAAACTTTAGTGATGAAAACTGATTTTTTTAGCATTTTGCCATCTTCTTATATTTATCAAAGAAAAATGAAAAAAATCCAAATAAATATAAAGCCTTCCGATTATTGGGTCCCCATTTGTAATTTTAAAATTATTTTTTGTTAATTCACTGTATGTGCAAAAGTAGCAGGATAGAATGACACTTCAAAAAACAGCTATTCCTCATTTCTCCTGAAATTGAACTACTATTCTGCACTTCATGGCTCTTGTTTATTTGTATCTCCAGCACCTAAAATAGTAAGTACCTAATACAAAATTTTTAATGCATGAATGACTCTCTTAGATCAGGCATAAGGCACATAGAGAATTCTTTGGTTTCTTCTAACCAAGGCATTCAAAGGACAAGTGTAAGATATCCCCTTAGATAACCTATTTTAGCATTAGTGTCCTCTCGGTATCCTTAAGATTTGGTCTCTCAATAAAAAAACTAAACTGCTTAACATGGACATTACCAACACCCTCCCTTCACACTGATTCCCAGTCCCTACATATAAAGGGTGATTTTTTTTTTTTTTTAATAAATTAGTCCATTTAGTTATGGGTGGCAGATTTTTGTTGTTTTGGTTATTTTAAACCAAAAAAAAAAAATCTTTAAAAGTTACTAACCTCCTTTTCTGCTGTTTAAATCTAGATTAGGGAATCAACAATAAAAAGATGGTAGAGGGCTAAAAGAGGGGTCTTGTAGAAAGAATGTTCCGTCTAGCTGTTTCCATTTAGCACTGGCGAGTAATAAGCATCCAAAATCCTGCATCCAAAATCCACTCCCCATTGTTGTCCTTAAATCCCAATGTCAATGACCAGAGAAGCCTCAGATCTAGAGAACTTACTAACAGATTAAGCCCTCCTAAAGGTCTTCAAGAGTCATGTTGGATCTAAGAAAGAGACCCTTTCTTATTCCTGAGCCACTGTATAAATCCAGTGTTGACCAATAACATGCCTTAGTGTCCAAATGTGACTCCTCAGTGATAAAATGCCAATAGTTAGCTGGATCACAGCTAGCTAACAAGTAGCAAGGAGCTTTTGGCAGCCACTGAGCGACTGCTCATGGGACTGTAAATAGTTATTAGCAGTGAAACTAGATCAGCCTGATCAAATTTTCAACAGAGCTTATAACCTGGTGCTAAGGAGGTGTGAAAAATTAGCAATTGGTTTCTGACATTGTCTTCTTAAAGTTCTTCGTCATGAACAGTGAAGCTAAAAACCAGATACAGTGTCAAAAATGTGTCTTTGCAACCACACAATAATACTAATTCCCAGGCTCCATTTTAAGCACATTTAAAACATTTTTTTTCTTTTTTTTTGTATATTGTCAATATCAGTTTTAGAGAAAATGATACCTGATATAAATACAGATATTGAAGATGCTACACTAGACATTAAATCTTCTAGGGCAGGGATAATTACATCAGATAAGATAGACAGTAATAGGAATGAAACATTTTTAACAATTAGATGAATAGTGGGTCATAAAAAAATACTACTTTGCTAATGATTCATTTATGTCCTATATGATAGACAAATAATGCTATGAGTATGGATTTGGAATTCGATAATTTGGTATGCTTAGAAATAGAAACATTTACCTTATACAGACAGGCAAGTTCACAATTAAAATGACTACTATCAATTTTGGGGATATAATAAAAAGGGCTAAGATATGAAAATGAGAATAAAACACTAATCAACAGTTTATAGAAATATGGTTAGTCATAGAATTTAGTAAAATTTTCTGTCCAATCTTCTAGCTAAGCTGTATATACACTGGAAATACAGTAGTCGGAACACCTGATAATAGTAGTTACTCTCCACTTGAATCCACCTTGAAGACTATACTTTATACTCAGGCTTCCACTTGCCTGTGGAACCTTGATATACACAGTTTAAGTCATAGTCTTTACTTCTACCTGCTTGTATTACCCTTAGAGAGAGCAGCTTTTCCTTTATATCCACCCAGAACACTACTAGCTTCTTAATCCTTGTTGACTAACCTTGGAGATCTTCCCATCCTCTATTTCAATGTTTTAACATCAAAATTAACACCAAATACCAGACTTCCACTGGCAGAAGTGGAGGAGTAAGAGGGACTGAACTTGCCATCTGGCTATAAACAACTAGAAAACTGGATATAATACATGAAACAACTGTTTTAGACATTGGACAATAGGAATGCAGGCCTATAATACAGGAGAAAGGGAGAACAAACTGTATTGCATCCTATCATCATCCTAGCTCTCTGCCTCAAGGCACATTCTGGAACACAGACAGGGCAAGAAACCTAAATATAAGACAATGGTCTCTTAAGTTGTGAAGATTAAAAAACTAAATTTGGGGGAGGTTAAGGCAGCTGGAATTCATGGGCAGATATCAGATAGGTGGAAGCTACACAGAAAAAAGTTCCAACAATCTGCATAGAGGTCTCTGAGCACATGTGTAGTGTGAAACTCCACTGGCTAGGCAAAGAACTCTCTCACAGAGGGCTGGGAAAGACCTCAATGAACACCAAGATCATTCAGTAGAGACCCCATGGATCACACTTCAGAAGTAGGACTAAACTAGCCCTAGAGTAAAAGTAGACTTACCCTACTAACGGTGGGTAATTTTAACAACCCAAACCAAGCTTTTAACAATATGCAAGTGTACCCAGATTATTCTCGCTAGAAAGCAACTTTAAGCAAGATAAGTAAGTACCAAAGACAAAGTGATACTGGGTACCAAGTCAATATTAAAATCACCTTCAGAATGGTAAATGACTTGGCCAAATTGCTAAAGTTGTATGAATCGTTACCTCTACACGTAGAGCAATATGAAATACTAAGCAAAACCAAGATAATGACAAACATTCTGTTACTGCATTTTTTTTCATTTATTATTTTAGTTAGACATTTATCATTTATAGCCCGCACAAAGTGATAAACCCCTCTGACATCGCACACAGCCGTTACATTTCCACTGTCTCTATTCCTTATGCTGTACTCCACATCCTGTGACTATACATATATTAAATTATAGTTGACATTCACTATTATTCAGCGTCAGCTTCAGGTGTACACTGCAGTGATCAGGCATCTAAACCATCTCTGAAGTGGTCTCCCTAATGGGACAAGTGTCCATCGGATACTCTACAAAATCTTTACAACCTTATTGATTATGTTCCCTAAACTGACTTTCGTATTCCCATGACAATCTTATGGTTACCGATTGTGCTTTCTAATCCCCTCACCTTCTGCTCATCCCCACTCCCGCTCCCATCTAGCAACCCTCAGTTTTTCCTCTATGTCTCTGAGACTGTTTCTGATTAGTTCATTCATTTATTCTTTTCTTTAGCTTCCACATGTAAGTTAGATCATATGGTATTTGTCTTACTCTGTCTGACTTATTTCCCTTAGCATAATGTTCTCTAGGTCCATCGTATCATTGCAAATGGTAAGATTTCGTTCTTCTTTATGGCTGTGTAATACTCCATTGTATAAATGAACCACAGTTTCTTAATCCAGTCGTCTACTGATGGGCATTTCGGTTGTTTCCATGTCTTGACCACATTTTCATATTATGCATTTTTATTCTGTGACATTCTGGAGTGTTCACAGTTTTCTAGCATGTTATATCTCTAAATTTTGAAATGAAATCAATGGAGGGAAAAAGAGTTCACTTAAAAAATTCAACTAATGCCAAAATATCCTAGAACAGTTACTTTTTCAATCAAAGGATACTTGTACTTATATTTAGATCCAATAACACATAAGTTCCCGACCTAAGAGACTAATACTATAAATGGTAATGAATTATTTTTTCCAGATTCAGAAAATGAGTGTTGCTTTTGTGCTAGGAAGACACAGTGGGTATCAAGATTTAACTAACGTATAATTACCACTGATAAACATTTCCTAAGAGTTAAATAAATGCAAATCAAGAAACACAATGATCAATTCCCCACTACTCTATAGATCCAGACTAAAGATAGAAGTTGCATAGAAGTTAAAACATATTTTTTCAAATAAATTTTCCTATCAGTTTTACAACAGAATATTTCTTCATGCATTCAAATATGAGTAGCAAAAGCACAGTAACTCGAACTAAATATTTGTAAGTAGCTTAAAAATTATTAGGTTGTAAGATTTTATCCAGCTTAATTATCTTCATCTGAGGTAAATTTTCCTTAAAAAAAAGAAGAAAACTAAGTGTAATGGTAAAGCTTCATTTTTACTTTTAGAATTAACCATGTTAAATTTATGTTCCAGTTCAGAACAATTAATATCACATATCTCATTATTCAATTTCAGTTACTTTTAATGGGTTCATTACTTAAATGTCCTTTCCTCAACTTAATTGCCTAAGAGCACTTCCACCAGAAAATAAGCAAATAAAGCATAAGGGTTTAATAAACTCAGTCAAATGACATTAAATTTTTTATAGGAGAATTTTGGTATGTCCATTTGAAATTAGTGTCTTTAATGAAAGTCTAGTTAACCTTTACATTATATTTATTCAAGGTTCCCAACATTTGTACAGAAAATTTAAAGGCAGAAAATAAAATTATCTTTGCAAATTATTTCCCAACGGAGTAATTTTAGCTAAATAAAAAGTGATCTTAAATAAGAACTTTTTAACTTTAAAAATATGTATGTATCGTTGACAGTACAACACTATCTCTGGAATTTATTTTAAAGAAAAAAAACACAAAGATTTATATTAGGATTTTCATGACAGAGGTTTTCTGACAGCAAAATAAAAAGTGGAAATAATCTGTACGTCAAAGTCTATGGAACTTATTATAGTACACCAATTGCATATGTGTGTACATAAAATAGAAGTATACAGAATAAAATGTTAAAAAATAATTACAACGAACACTGACAATACCAAATGCTGGTGAGGATGTGGAGCAACAGGAACTCTCATTACTGGTAGAAATGCAAAATTGGTACAGCGCTTTGGAAGAGTTTGGTAGTGTCTTACAAACCTAAACATACTCTTACCATACTACCCCAAAATCATGTTCCTTGTTATTTACCCAAATGAACTGAAAACTTATGTTCACACAAAAGCCTGCACATGGATGTTTATAACAGCTTTATCCATCATTGCCAAAGTTAGAAGCAAACAAGTCCTTCAGAAGGTAAATGGATAAACTTCAGTACATCCAGACAATGGAATATTATTCAGCATTAAAAAGAAGAGCTATCAACCCATGAAAAAATACATGAAGGATCCTTAAATACATATTACTAAGACACTCCGTAATACACTACAAAGAAGCCAATCCGAAAAAACTGCTGATTCTAACTATATGACATTTGGGAAAAGGCAAAACTATGGAGACTGTAAAGGATCAGTGGTTGCCAGGATTGGGGGAGGGGGAATGGGTTGGGAGGGACGAACAGATGGAGCAGAGGGGATTTTTAGGGCAGTAAAACTGCTTTGTATGACACTACAATGATGAATACATGTCATTATACATTTATCCAAACCCACAGAATGTACAACAGAAGAGTGAACCCCAATGTAAACAACAGACTTTGGGTGATAATAACGTGTCAATGGAGGTTCATCAATTGTAATAAATGTACCACGTTGGAATGGGATGTGGATACGGAGGAGCCTATGTACGTGTTGGGACAGAAGGCATGGGAACGCTCTACACCTTCTGCTCAATTTTGCTATGAACCTAAAACTGCTCTTTAAAAAAAAAAGAAATATATATATGATATATATATATGTATATATATGATATACAAATATATCATATATATTATATATATATATATAAAATGTACTTAAAGGTGATTACAATGGATAATGGAGCTTCTTACTTCCTTCTCTATATTGTTCTGTATTATGTAATTTTCTATAATCAGGAGAAAATTATTTCAAAACTTAGTCATGAGTTCATAGCTTCTTCCCCAAGCTTATCATAAATTATCTACATGTAACATTTTCCTCAAGTACAGATGAACAGTAATACCTATTCTAATAATAAATTATTTTAATATACTATAACCAAGAAAACATCTTCTTTCTAAATAATGCGTAAGAAAAGAAGATGAATGGCAAATGCTTAAAAGTAGTCTAATGTTTTTCCTCTGACTACTAAGCACGGAAAATAATTTATTCAGAACTTCTCCCTGGCTTTACCACTCTTATTTTTGTTAATTCTTCCTCTTAATTCTCTTTTCCTACCTTTGCACTTGCCATTTTGGCACTTAAATGTATTCTGCTTTACATTTGCTTTCCTTTTCCACTCATGTTACATTCCCTACTATTTCTTGCAACTTCTTTTTAACGTTTCCCTTATTCCACTTCCTTAACCACACAGCCCAACTCCTTGCTCATCTAGCTATAATACTTTCGGCGATGTCGTTAGTTGAGCCCACCTCATTATTGTCATATTTAAAGTATCTACATTAATATGCACCATTAAGTGAGGCTAGTGCTTATAATCCATTTCCCACTTTCCCTAGAGCAATTCTGGAAGAATTTTTCCCCATAACAAATTCCAGCAATGTCTTTGATCTGTACACCTTAGGGCACAAGCAGAACAGGAAAGAGATGCAGAACACAACTATACACAAATTGACCCAGAACTCTCAATACCACTGAAGAAAGAAGGCAGTGTTCGAGGGAAAACCCCAACTCAGGAAAAAAATGGGATAATTCTTTCCCTCTGATTTTCAGAGGGTGGAAATGTATGGTCATTATTTTTTCAAATCATTATTTGGAGATTTTTTTTTTTTTAAGCTCCATATACAATAATCAGAATCACAGGTTTTTTTCCCCAGGCCTTAATCTATTTCCTAGAGTTAGTTTGAAATATTTATACATTTACAGCATTTGCTCTTTCAAGCCATTATTCATCTCTTTATTAGACAACTCTTAAACATCTCATTTGTGTAAAGTACGGAGAACCAATAAAACATCATTAATTTAGGGCCCACTAATGCAAAATTTATGGCAATATGATCAGAAAATGTATCTCGACACCAAGAAAGAGTTTAACAAATTAGTGGCATAAAAATAATTCTAAATATCTAATTTTAGAAACAGAAACTATTTTTTAACATCCCGAGAGAGAGATTTTACAAATAAAGACTTATGCTCTAGTTAATAAGCTCCTACTATTATTATTCTAGGCCGGCCTTACACAAAAACAAAACGAAGTTACACATCTTGCCCTCAAGTGATTTTTCAGACTTGTTAATAGGACAAAACATGCAATTAAAAATAAGATCAGTAATAAAAAGTCACATATGATGGTGTGCAGACAACAAAAACATCAAAAATTCAAAATAGGAAGAGACCATTATAAGAGACCCTTGACAAAAGGGCTTTAACTGACAGAGGCAATGGCATTTAATTTAGGTATTAAGGGAAACAGGATAAACAGGAAGAAAGCGGGGAGGGTTTAAGGAAAGGATAATAGCATTAAAGAATTATTATAGGCATACCTCAAGGTATTGCGGGTTTGATTCCTGACCGCCACAATAAAGCAAGTCAGATGAATGCTTTGGTTTCCCAGGGCATCTAAAAGTTAGGTTTACACTATACTGTAGTCTATTAAGTGTACAATAACATTATATCTGAAAAAAAAGTACATATCTTAATTTAAAAATACTTTATTGCTACAAAATACTAACCATCATCTGATCCTTCAGTGAGTCATAATCTTTTTGCTGGTTCAGGGTCTTGTCTTGATGTTAAGGGCTGCTGACTGATCAGGGTGGTGACTGCTGAAGGCTGGGGTGGCTCAAATAAGACAACAATGAAGTCTGCCACATTGATTGACTCTTCCTTTCACGAATGATTTCTCTGCAGCATGCAACACAGTTTGACAGTGCTTTACCCACAGTAGAACCTCTTTCAAAATTGGAGTCAATCCTCTCAAACCCTGCCATTGCTTTATCAAATAAGTTTATGTAATATTCTACATCCTTTGTTGTCATTTCAACAATCTTCACAGTATCTTCACCAGATGCAGGTTCCATTTCAAGAAACCACTTTCTTTGCTCATCCATAAGAAGCAACTCCTCATCCATTAAAGTTTTATCATGAGATGCAGCAATTCAGTCACATCTTCAGGCTCCTCTTCTAATTCTAGTTCTTTCGTTATATCCACCGTATCTGCAGTTCCTTCCTCCACTGAAGTCTTGCACCCCCTCAAAGTCATCCATGAGAGTTGGAATCAATTTCATTCAAACTTCTCTTAATATTGATATTTTGACCTCTTCCCATGAATCACAAATGTCCTTAATGGCATCTAGAATGGTGAATCCTTTACAAAAGGTTTTCAATTTACTTTGCCCAGACCCATCACATGAATCAGTATCTATGGCAGCTGTAGCCTTGCACAATGTACGTCTTAAATAATAAGATTTTAAAGTCAAAATTACTTCTTAATACCTGGGCTACAGAATGGATGTTGTGTTAGCAGGCATGAAAACCAACACTAACCTTGTTGTACATTTTCATCAGAGCTCTTGGGTGACCAGGTGTACTGTCAACGAGCAGTAACATTTTGAAAAGAATCTTTTTTCTGAGTAGTAGGTGTCAACAGGAGGCTTAAAATATTCAGCAAACCATGCTGTAAACAGATGTGCTGTCATCCAGCCTTTGTTTTTCCATTTATAGCGCACCGGCAGAGCAGATTTAGTATCATTCTTAAGGGCCCTAGGATTTTTGGAATGGAAGTGAGCATTTGGCTTGAACCTCAAGTCAACAACTGCATTACCTTCTAACAAGAGAGTCAGCCTGTCTTTTGAAGCTTTGAAGCCAGGCATTGACTTCTCTCTAGCTATGCGAATCTTAGATAGCTTCTGCTTCCAATATAAGGCTGTTTCATCTACACTGAAAGTTTGTTGTTTAGTGCAGCCACCTTCATTACCTTAGCCAGATCTTCTGGATAACTTGCTGCAGCTTCTACATCTGCACTTGCTGCTTCACCTTGCACTTTTATGCCATGGAGATGGCTTCTCTTCTTAAACTTCATGAAGCAACCTCTGCTAGCTTCACACTTTTCTTCTGCAGCTTCCTCAGCTCTCTCAGCCTTCCAAATTAAAGAGAGTGAGGGCCTTGCTCTGGATTTGGCTTTGTCACAAGGGAATGTTGTGGCTGGTTTGATCTTCTATCCAGACTACTTAAAACTTTCTCCATATCAGCAATAAAGATGTTTCACTTTTTATCTTTCATGTGTTCATTGGAGTAGATGTTTGATTTACTTCAAGAACTCTTCCTTTGCATTCACAACTTGGATAACTGTTTGGTACAAGAGGCCTCACTTTGGTCCTATCTCAGCTTTTAACATGTCTTCCTCATTAAACTTAACCTTTCTAGCTTTTGATTTAAAGTGAGAGATGTGCTAGTCTTCCTTACATTTGAACACTTAAAGGCTATTTGTAGGGTTACTAATTGGCCTAATTTCAATATTGTTGTGTCTCAGGGAATAGGGAGGCCCGAGGAAAGGAAGAGAGATAGGGGCACGGCTAGTCAGTGGGGCAATTAAGGACATATACAATATTTATGGATTAAGTTGTCTGTCATATTTTGGTGTTGTACGTGGTGCCCCAAAACAACTACAATATAACATCAAAGATCACAGGTCACTGTAACAAATATAATAATAATGAAAAAGTTTGAAATATTGTAAGAATTACCAAAATGTGACATAGAGACATGAAGTGAACAAACGCTGTTGGAAAAATGGTGCCAATGGACTTGCTCAATGTAGGGTTGCCACAAACCTTCAATTTGTCAAAACCGCAATATATGCAAAGCGCAATAAAGCGAAACAATAAAACAGGTATGACTGTATATTTTATGGACACTGGTGGCCAAAATAAAATTCTCTGTGTACCTGAAAGGATTAAAATGATTTCATAAAATATTCTATATATATCAACATGCAATAGAAAGCTTTTATTCTATTACTATGGAATATAATAACAATAACAACTTATATGACAGTATTTTATAGCTTATAAAATGTTTTTCACAAGAAAATATATTATTATTTAGCAGCAGCTTCCAGAAATTTTGTTTTATTAAACATTTCTTCATATAGTTCTCTTTTAATTCTTTTCAGCTTATATTAAAATAAGCCTGATAATGTACATTTGCAATTGAAAAAGTGTTCATCCAGATGGCACTCCCTACGGCATTTCCTATTATAATTTAGGTTACTGTGAAAAGCTTTGGAATATGGAAATTTATTTTGTACCTAAAAACATAAGGAAAACCCCACAATTTAAAAAAATATGATAAAGTGGAATTGATATTTTTCAAATTTAAAGTTATCCAGATTCTTCAGTAATGTTTGTATCTAAAGTAATTTTTTTATATATCACTATATAAGAAGCCAAAATAATCAATTGGTAAAAGACAAAACAGAAGCGGGGAGAAAAAAAGGATTAAACACAAACGAACTTCTATGAAATTAATCTTCAGATAACCAATTTCCAATCAATTGTACCAAGAAGTATTTAGCACACATGATGCCTAAATCAATGAAGAGAGAGTGAGCTAAAAGACCTTAGACGTCTTTAAGTCCAGATGGAAATAATCAAACTAATTCCTTGATTTTAGATAAGCAATCACAGCATAATCATCAAATCCAAAAATAAAGCTAAGGAGATAACTAACATATTTATCTAGATTCCTGAATTAGTATCCCAAAAGAAGAGGCACTCTGACACACTGCAATAAATCTGATAAAATTAACTTAATAAAAATAAATGTAAAATCCTGAGCTTGATGCCAAAACCTTGGACAGGATAGACAAACATTACTTAATAACAGCCCAGGTGAAAAGACAAGTGTTGGCTGACAGCAAGTTTAATATGAATTAATACTGTATTTGACTGTGTAATTTTATCTTTAAATGAATTAATACAGTATAGAACTTGAAAAGGAGAGGTAATAGTCCTAGAAAGATGAAAGGGAAGAAAAGACAAGTCATAAGTAATGGTTGAATGTGTCAGTGATGCACAGCCTGCAAAAAGAGAATGCTGAAATACTTAACAGGTTGTTAGCTATTGCACAGATTGTCTTACATCACATGGTGAAAGAGGGTAGAACTAAAACCAATGAGTTACAGTGACAAAGACCTTTTTTGGTAACCATTACAGCTATCCAAAAATGTTGCGAAATGAACCATTTTAGGGTTGGAAAATGTGAGTGCCCGAAAAGTAAAAGTACAAGTTGAAGCTAGGGATACTGCAGGGGTTTATTCATTGAATAGAAGTTTGGACCAAGTGACCTTTAAAATACTTCCTAAGATTAAATAATCCTTTTATTACTAATACATGGCCCAGAGCAACTGGGTGACTTCCAGATTATTAGAGCTCCTTGGTAGAAGAGCTAAGCTTAGGATGTATGACTCTGAAAGCTTAATCCACTGTATCTAGAAAAATACTGCAAACCATCATAATTCAGTATCTTCCTGGAAGAAATTACATCACCCAGGAAATGTCACCAAGTGAAGGACAGAAAAATGGCAAGCTCATCTGTCAAAGTTGAACCTCAGGCAACTGCTAGCACAACGACCACCACTCCTACCACCCTGTTCCTCCACTCAAATAAAGTCTGTTTCTCCAGAATATGCATGTAGTTCCTATAGATTAGTGTAGACCGACATTCCAAAATTTCCAAACCAAAAATGTGAAATAAAAGCATGCCTCCTATACCTGTGGGAAAAATCTGGCTCTGACAGTCAAAGATTATTCAACTGACTCCATGTAAGTTGGTTCAATGAGTAAAATCAGGCAAGCAGAGTTACAATCAATAAATGCAAAAGGTACTGTGCATTACTATAAAACTGTACCTAAAAAAATATGCAATTTCTAAACACATTTACTCTTTCCAAATTCCCCCAGATGTTAGCTTTTTAAAGAGCAGAGAACTGTTATATCCTATATTAGTTTAATACTTTTAACCTAATCTACCCTATAATTACAAACCATATTTTTTATTCAAAAACAGTTGAAGGGAATAAATTACACTAATATTGACAATTACAAAGCCAGCTAAATAGGAAATGTATTATAATAGGTTCATGGTACTAAATTAGATTACTATGCCATTTCAGTGTTTTCGTGGCATATCAAAGTATAATTTAGAGAATTTAAGTAACATATTTTAGCAGAGATCTGCCTTCCTTAAATGATTTCCCTAAATGTCTGCAAAATTAAATGTGTTTGAAAGCAGAATCGTCTGTAGATCAAAACACTGTCAGGTACACAATCTATTCTTCTTTTTAAAGTTCCTTTTTTTAAAAAAAAAAAAAAAAAAGGTTCCTTTTTGATTATCCACAGTAATGTCTAGGAGAAATACCATGGAAGCGCCAAGCAGCAGATTAGCCAATTTACAGAGCTTTAGTAAGTTTCAATTCTCTTTGCCCACGCCATCCCCCCAACACAAACAATTTTAACCTCCTCTATAGCAGAGACTGTTAGTTGCCTCCAAGGTCTCTCATCTGAGTAGTAAGAAACCAAATTTTAAGCTAGACATGTTGTTCCCCTGCTAAAAGATAATATTCTTCTATTTTCCTCGAAGCTGGGTGTGTTCACTTGGCTTAACTTTGGCCAAAGAGATACAGATTGAAGTTGGAAGACTTGTATACAAGTCCATCCATTCTTCTTATCTGCTATCAGTCTAAACAGTGGGTGTGACGGCTAGAGTTGCAGCCTCCATCTTGGATCATGAAAATGGAGTCACTTTAGGAATGCCAGATGCAATGGATAGAATGTTTGTACCCCCGACCCCAATTCATATGTTGAACCCCTAATTCCAAAGTGATGGTATTTGGAAGAGGGGCCTTTGGGAGGTTAGTAGGTTATGAGGGTGAAGTCTTCATAAATGGGATTAGTGCCCTGACAAGAAAAAGCCAGGAAGCTAGTTGGTTTTCTGTCTACCATGTGAGGATACAAGGGAAAGTGGGTCCTGGAACTGGTTCCTTACCAGAACCAGACCATGCTGGCAGACTTCCAGCCTCTAAAACTGTGAGAAATAAATATCTGTTCTTTATAAACCACTGAATCTATGGTACTTTGTGAGAGCAGCTCGAGCTGACTAAAACAGGAGACTAAAAAGGCAGAAGGGATCTAGATCCCTGACAACTTCATGGAACTGCCACTTCAGTCCTGGATTCTCAGGCTTCTTTTATTTAAGAGGAAATAAATTTAAATCTTATTACTGTTTAAGGTTTTCAGTTATGTACAACCTAATCAATTCCTAAGCAGCTCAGGCGCTGATAAGTCAGGTTTACTCTCCAGTCTTCCCATAATATGACTTCACAACTCTTCACAACCTGCTCTTGCTGCAGTGTCAAAAGTGGCCACTGTGCAATACTTGGTTTACTTCTTTAGCATGTTCGATTCTGGTAGTATCTCCCCCAGACTTAAAACGTCAAATCACTCTCTACTCATTCTCCGCCATATCTTAAATCATTGCTTTGCATTTCCTACAAGCTTTTCTTCCCTTAAAATGTTGGCATTCCCTACGATTACTTCATAGTCCTCATTTGGTTCTACATGTTTTCCACCTAGAGCTTTTAGCAAATTCTGAGTTGGAGAGAAGACCCGGTCTTATTTTATTATAACATAAGATCGGGTCTTATATAATATAATACAATATAATACTGGGTCTCATATTAATTTTTGCTCCAAAAGATGCATTAGAGCTGATTGTCCGGCTAGGTCTTATTTTCGGGGAAACAGGGTATGACAGTCCATAGAAACCAGTCAATGTTTACACGACCAAACCTCTATCTCCAACTCAGAGTTTGCTGAAAGCTCCAGGGGGATTTATTCAACTGTCTGCTGAGGATATCTGCCTGAACACCCATCATGCAATTTAAAAACTACGCTCCTCTCTGTTCTTCCTCTTAGTTGATGACACATACCCAGTTGGCTGTCCACACCTACAACCTGACCGTCGGCCTCAGGTCCTCACTCCTGCCTGAGACGCCATCAGTCACTCAGTCTTCTAGACCCTATAATCAACGGTTCATCTCTATCTTCTTTGGCCGTGTCCTCACTGTGACTTTCCCAGATTACTGTAATAGTATATGCACTGGTCTTCCTTTTTCCTATCCTCGCTCCTTTCAAAAGCGAAGTCAAAAGATCATTACAAAGTATCAGTCTCTTAAAGTTGCTTCCCTGGTCCTTGGTGGGGGGCAGATACCTGAACGTGGCCAACATGGCCGGCCCAGATTTGGCAATGGCCTCTTTGTACAAGTTCATCTATCTTACCCCACGGAGTACACCCACATGCAAACCAAACTGAACAGTTCCTGAATGGGTAGTATTGTTTTACAGCTACCTGCCTTTGCACAGTTCCACTGTGGGGAATTCTCCCCTCCTGTTAAACCAGGAAAATGATTCCTCCTCCCTGAAGAGTCTAATCCAATGTTTCTTATTGTGAAACTTTTCCTGACCACCATTTTCTCTCAATTGTCCTTCCCTCTCTTGGTACCACCACTGTACCATTGTTATAGAAATTATGCAAATACATAATTGTCACAGAGTATTTTACAATTTGAGACTGGGAAGAATTATTAATCATCCTTGCAGCTCTAGTATGTCTCTGACACCTGGTAGGTGTTAACAGAAAGAAGGAAGGAAGGGGAATGAGAAAGGGAAAGGAAGAAAAGAAAAGGAGGAAAGTCTATCTGATAAATCTTCATAAGAACTCAATGAGGAAAATTAAGACCCAGGAAGATTTTAAAATGTATTTAATTAAGGTCACTCGGTAATTAAAGTGTAGGGTAAAAACTATGACCATCCATCTTTCTCTCAAGTTTACTTCAGTCTCAGTATAATACTCTTCCTTTCAAGCCTACTCTTTTCCCCCCCAATATTCCAATACTCTCCACTTTCTCTAACTGAGGCAGGAAATTTGTTTATAAAATTAACGTGCCCTCAAAGCATAAGAGGTTGCCTATCAGACGTCTGGTTTCCAGTCTGGCAAGTAAGGAGCTTAGAAGTCTTAAGTCCATCCCATCAAGTAAAAAGCTGAGTAAACTGAAAAATCAACAACTCTTCTTAGATTGTAAGAGAGGTGAAGTCACAGAGAGAACCACTTGCCCTGAAAACTAGAGAGACAGACAGGCAGGTAGAAAGAAATACAACTAACCTGAGCAGAAACCCCCAAATAACCTACCCAGGAATCAGTGACTAGGTAGGAAAACCTGAACTGTAATTCCCAAATTGCTAGAAGCTCAGTGTGGACAAGCCTGAGATATAAAAACTCCAGGTGAACAGAGATATAGGAGGCTCCCCAAACTATCATGAGTCTAACCTCCAGGAGCCTGCGCTAGTTCTCCCGACTGAGTATCAGAAAAATCCCTTCATGCTTCCAGCAAGAAGGAAAAAGGAACCATTTTGAAATACACTAGAGCATTCCATCTTAAAATACCTGTCCTCAGGAGAAACTATTTTGCTAGAACCTAAACTGGGGTTTCATGAGAGCCTAACCTACCCGGAGTAAGTAACATATCCAATTCCAGCTGGCTCTAGCCTTCCACCTGGGGCACAGGAATACACAACTCCAGCCTCCTGTAGGCATCCTGTCTCACCTACTGGGAAAGAAAAACTGAGAAGCACTGCTGATGTGATATTCACAGCCCAGGCGCACAGGCTCACCAAAGACTGAGATCTAACCCTAGCACTGCAGAGCGCTCCCCTCTCCCCACAGCTTTCCACTGTAGACTACAGACTTATTTACAGCAGTTCCTTTTACCCAGCACATCACGTCCACCTTTCAACAAAAAGTTACAAGGCATACCTAAGGCAAAAAACACAGTTTCAAGAGACTGAATAAGCATCAGAACCAAAGTCTGACATGTCAAGAATGTCGGAATTATCAGACCAGGAATTTTTTAAAACTATGATTAATGTGCTGAGGGATTTAGTGGAAAAAACAGACAACATGCAAAAGAAGAAGGCTAATGTAAACTAATCAGATTATTATTGCTAGAAACTTCTCCCTTTATTTTGACTAAATGAGGTTTAGTTGGCGTATTTTCTTATTTACCAGTGCTTTCTTCTTTTAATGGATTTTATTTTACACTCTTTTTAGTTTATGCTAAATGGTATAAACTATTTTTGGTATAATGGTATAATATTTATCTTTGAAAAGATTCCAAAAGATTATGTAATTTAAAGGAAAATTTAATAAAGAATTTCAAATGCATAAAAGTAACATTTTTTAAACTGCTCTATGGACATTTAAATATTTCCTAATGATATTACAGATAAAAAGGAAGTGTCAATAAAAGGAA
Organism: Rhinolophus sinicus; assembly: GCF_036562045.2. Lineage (NCBI taxonomy): Eukaryota > Metazoa > Chordata > Mammalia > Chiroptera > Rhinolophidae > Rhinolophus > Rhinolophus sinicus. The sequence goes on along the minus strand of NC_133753.1, from coordinate 147,152,712 downwards.
ACCATGTACAGGCAGAACCTGACTTGCAAATGTGGATCCTGCAAATCTGCTGCATCTGAGAAATTCAAGCCCTGTCGAGGCTGACTGCCAAGATTCCAGTTCCCTTTCATGCAGCTATTGTTAAACATTCCCCCCCAGTTCCCTGTTCCATCACATCCAACTCACTCTAGCCCACTCTTTTAATGCCAACTTGACCCCATCCCAATACTATTCCATCTCGCCTGAACTCCCATCCTTCCTCTTCTAGGTGCCAAAGATTCTCCACCTCCAGAATGATCTTTCATATATCTGTCTCCAGGTAACACTTCGCCCATTTCCCTAACTCCCAGATGCCCTTATCTCCTTCCTGTCACAGATGCAGAGGACATTCATTCTCCTCTTGCTATTGTCACTACCACAGTAGGTGAAGAAACCTCCTCTCACTGCCAATGGGCTGAGAGAAGAAATGGAAACACTCCCTGTTGTTTAGGGCGTATAGAAGTCAGGAAGAAAAAAAAGGAACATTCCTCTGGTTATTGGAATTGCTTTAAAGCTAAATAGATTCTCTAAATTTTAGACTTACAGTTGGAACTCGTATCTCCAAAGACAATGATAAACCATAATATTGTTAGTTCTGGAGTTCAGCTATATATGATGGCTACCATCTGGGTATGTAATTACAATTTATAATATTTTATCTTTAGGGATATGTTCTCTATACCACACAAGCCAAGTTACAAACTACCTTTTGAAAGCCAACCTATGTAAGCACCATTTCGAGCTATTCATTCGTACTTTCCTATATTAAGAAATTAAAAGCACGGGAAAATAGACCTAAGCTGCTGAACCTGCCTTGCACGTCTTGTTCAGCATTTTATCCTGCACCCAGTATTTGATACACTTAAAGCACTCACCAACATTTGGGAAAGAAAGTGGGCGGAGGCTGGAAACGGGGAGGAGCCCAACATCCCAGAGTCCCCATCCACAACGAATTAATGTCTCTGATTAGTGAAGGAAGAAGACAGAGAATTTCAGCGATCTAGAAGAAAGGAACCTTCTTTATCCTTCAGGTTACATGAGATAAATGGGGATTCCTTTTTAAATAATCTTAACTTATTCATGGTCAAAATCATATCTACCCAGGACAGCCCATCAAAAATTAGGTCTGTCCAGTTCAAACCTGAACTGGTAACACCGCAAGGTAACATGATAAATACTTTCAATTCCAACCAGCTAGAAAATAAAATGGAGGGCTGAGAATATTTTTCTGTACAAAACTGAGGAGCAGGGGAAAGAAGACGAACTACAGTAGAAAATTCTTTCAGTCTAAATTATCCAGATTAGTTGTTTTTAGATCCACTCCTTATTTCATTCACTCAAAATAGTTGTACTCCTAGGTATGTTTTTATTACAACAGTCTATGACCGCTTTTATTGGAATTTACAACCTCGTCTTTATTTACACTGAATGCTTCATTAATATCACTTGCCTAATCTTCTATTTCAACTAGATTAATATCATTCAAAATAAAAACATTGTTTCAAGAAAGAAATCGCAAAAAGGTAAATTTAATAGTTAACTATCATGATGAGTGGCCCAAATATTTTTAACCTTATTGTTTCTTGAACTAGTTAGGAGAAGATTTTGAAGAATAAAGTGAACCAGGACCTGAGGTTTTTAGACCACTAAAAACGCTTAGAGAAGGAAAAAAGTTTTCAAAATAGGTAAGGTGAAACATTGCGTTATATGACATTATTGTAAGTATTATATTGTTATAAGTATAAATCCTTTACATCCAGTAATAATTACTCAAATATCAAATAACACATTAAGGTGATAAAAGAAATGTATTGAATGAACAAACATTGACATTACAAAACTATAACCATAATTATTTACCCTTCAGGTAAAATAATTTATCTAAAATCTCATCTATAGAGTCTTCTGAAAAATAAGTTCATCATACTGTATTTTATATTCCAACTACTTTTTAAATTCAATTTCTTTTTCAAGCACTATGTCTCTTCAAAAGTTAAAGATGATATTAGAAAATGTATGTGACTATTCAAAATAATCAGACTATGACTAACACAGACTATGAAAAAAGTGCAAACAAAATACACATAAAGTAAAAAAATTAATATAAAATAACAACCATAAAAACAGATTATGAACAAATTATTTTTTTTTGTATATTAAGCTTAATTCTTCCACATACATGAACAATGAAATAGGTGGCCTAATATAGTATGTAATGCAATGTACACTCCAGGTATTAATACTTTTTGTCTGGATGCTCCATCTATTTCCACATTTCTTAATTTGTATCAGTTACGTGTGTGTGTATGTTTTAATAGCACAATTTAACTCAAAACAAACAGGTTAAGACAGTGAACACCCAAAGTTGTTTTTCCTAAATAACTCATTTTCAGCAATAAGGGAGGATTGATGGGTAGCAAAGGAAGTGGGAAGAGAAAGGGCATTGTTTGTAACTGTGCGTGCTTTTGCCAAGTTCCAACAAAATAATGAATGCCAACCCCATAGTTCAATTTGTAGAAAAATGAAGTCGGCAATGGTTGAGAGTAGGGTCCAACAAACTTTTACACCTTTAATCTGCCAGGAATAAATTTAAGGAATAATAAAGCAAAAGGAGCACTGGCACATAATTCAAGCTTCTAGGATTTTGCAAAAGAATTCTGCCTTAATAGGTTTAGATACTTTGAATGACAGTGTCATCCATTAGTTGAACAAACTAAACCAGCATTAACATTTTGTTAGTTACAATTACAATGTCCTTATTCATGACACACTGCAAAAATATTAGAGACTGAGAAAGATTCAAGATCAAAACAGAAAAAAAAATATTACAACAGTCCAAATAAAGAACGGCAAAGTGTTAAGGTAAGATGGGGTGTTGGTCTTTGTGACTGAATGCCCAGTGCAACACTTGGATAGTTAGTCTTCAATTCCCACGTCATGAGAAAGAAAAAAAAAAAAGAAAAAAATCACTAAGAACTCCCAGGCAGCTCTCTGGTGCTACTAATTTTGCCCAAAATAGCAGCAGGACAGGGTGTTACAATGATTATCGTATCATCACAGACTGTACACCTCCTCAATAACCCTGTTCTCTGCAACACGGGCCACAGACCTATCTATGCCCATCTCACTCATAGGAAAAACAGCACTGGGGGGAAGTGGAAATGAAACAGACTACTTCCTGGGTCTCAGCAAGCATCTTTTTTGATATATTCAATTACTTCTAAGCAAGATACATAGAAAACAGGAAGCCAAAACATGATTAATCCAATGGGTCAGTGAAAAATGAGAATATGTAAGTATATAAAAATAAGGGTGAGTTTAAAAGGAAGAGAAATAAGTCGGTTTTTTCCACCTACTGTCTGTTACTCTCCAATCTATTGGCTCCTAATTAAAGGCTTTAAAAACAAGTTTAGAAAAATGAATTACGGGCAATTATATTGGAGAACTGCAACAAAACAGTATAAATCCCTCGCTGACCCTATCTTGCCTGCAAAATTGAACTACCTACAACTACCTCTTGGTATTATGACAATTATAGATCACCTACGTAAAGAACCTAGCACAATGCTTGGCATAGTGTGGTTAAAATAGTAACCATTATTATTGTGGTAAATACTCTGGGTATATGGATAAATACCAGGGGCGCCAAAAAATGTATACACATTTTAAGAGATGTTATCTATGCTCAAGCAGTAGCTCAAGTTCGCTGTAATCAGAAGTGTCTAGCCACTGATAGTAACCACTTTGAGCACCTCTTGCAATTGCAGAAGTCAAACGTGACTTGTATTCATCTCTTGTTATCAGTATACATTGAGTATTATAATTGCTTTTTTCCTTTCTTAAAATGTGTATACATTTTTTTGGCACCCTTTGTAATAAACTTGATCACCTTACGAAAGCACAGTTCATTCTCCTTCAAGCAGAACTTAAGGAGCCAGAAATTTAACCCTGAAATTGTGAACGCCTTCAAGATTTCTAAAGTAAAATAGAATAATAGTACGGTGGTAAATTCAATTGGTCTGATTATTTCCAATCCAGCAACACCTTCAGAAGCAGTCCTAAAAGGATCCAGTCAAAATATCCCATGCATAAGGATAGAAGGGAAATTCAGCCCTAGATAAAGTTCTATTACAGTCCCTGGGAGAGCTGGTTTCAGGATTCTGGGGTTCCTGGGCTCCTGGGTCTCCCAGATCCTATGTCTCCCCACCCTCCACCTCCTAACCCCATATGTGAAGCCAGACAAAGCCAGAGAAATAATTTAGGGAAAATATTTCCTGGAGCAATCAAGGAAGGAAAATTCTACAGAAATTCTAAACACTACAGGAGCCCAATCTAATTCTAAAGTCTTTGTATTATAGTTCACTGTCCATCCTTGATGCAACCGAACAAAAATTCTTTTCTTTATTATGCATCTACTAGGGGCCACTCACTGTGCTAAACGATTCCACCGAAGAGGTCTCAAATGAAAAAGAACTTTTTGCCTAGGCTGATCTCAGGACTTTTATTTTAGTCATATCAAAACAAGCCCACCAAAATACAAAAGCACCAAGGCAACAGACATCCTTGTCACTTAATTCTATCACTGGCCTCCAAAGAAACTCTGGACTAAACTTAATTACTTCCTTTAACAACTCTCAGAGTCTTTGACATTCTAATGTACATTATGAATCTCTAAAAAGAGATATAGTATGCACCATTCCACAAACTTAACCTGACCTCTGAACCCTTTTATCCTAGAACACCAATTTACATAGTACTTAATGTTTTCACCAAAGATTAAAATTTAATAACAACAACAAAAAGATTTTGTAGTATTTAGAGGGCAAAAGCTGTATAGAGTCTTTCTCCAATGCAATCCCACTTACATACAGGATTTTCCTGCAAAGCAATTGAAGCAAACCAATGAAAGTTCCAAAATAGGCATATGAAAATACAAAGTATATGAAACACAATGCCAGTAAGTTCTGAACAAATGCAGGAATGCTATTTCTTTTTTAGCTCAGTTTACCATTTTACACTTTCATCCAGACATTTGAGCATGAGCTCTCTGCTAGCGCTCAATCCCAGCAGAAAGAATCCCTATGTCACATGCCCCAATTGCCAATCCTACATTTTTCCGGAATTTTGTTACTAGATAGATCATTTATCATTTGCCTCTTTCCACTATGCCCCCTTAAACAGCTTAATAATATCTTCATAGCCTCTAGCCAGCTAAGAGATCTGTGAGTTACTCCAAGCTGTCATTAAAGCCTCATATTGAACTACTGGACAGTAAAAGACCTTTGATTTCTCCAGCTATGGCTAAACCTTAATATACTCAAGCTTCGATAACTGGGAATAAGAGCAGATATTTACACAGTGCCACTATTTACTACAACAGACAAGCTGGTCATTTTAATGAGGGAATTTTGTCTCCCCCGTACCTTTTCGCCTCCAATATCTTATTCGGTATTCTTTGTGTGGTGGCTACTTTATTAAAGTGGTTCAATATTTAATTAAGGATTAAATGGTAAAGCAGTTTGCCCATTAAATTATAAAAACCTTCACTGTTTATAGAGCTTTTTAAAATTAATTAAATAACTTAATAGAACTTTAAAAATTAGACTTCAAAGTGAGTTTTGAGAACACATAAGTTATTTGGAAGATATTCAGCCCTGACAAAACACATGCACCAATAATGACAGAACACACACACAGGGTCGAGAACCCGGGAGTATCCCCGAAGCTCAGGCATCCTTGGACCATAATCTGCAGCGTCCATCAGATGAACACACAAAATGCAGCATTGATACAGTAATTCCCTGGGACAGGAGAAGCACGTCAGGTTATCTGGGGAGGCCCAGGGGGACACACAATACGGATGTCCAGGAAGAGGAATCAAAATAATTATTTTTAAATTTAATTGTTTAAATTTAACTCCTCTTTCACTTAGTTGCTAAATATTGAGTCTAAGTCTTTGTCTTTATTTTCCTAGTAATAGAAAACACTGGATTTATTAATGCTTATTAATGTTTTAAATCAGAAACCCCAAAAGGAGCCTAATAAAAAAGTCAGCTCATCTCAGATTCTCTTTCCATTTATTTTAAATGATTTTTTTATCCACAGATCAAGAATTTGATGGCAAGATTTTCCTTGTACCCACTGATAAATTCTATTATTTTGTTTCCTTATTTACTATATTTTCCTGTTGTGTAATAAATATATTGAGGTAGAGCTGAAAATATAATGCCAAGAGAACCTGGCTATGGAGCTTTCCTGCTGCTTCAGTTTCTTCTGCATGTGAACAGAAAAGTGAGTGGAGGCAGTGAGTCAATACCCAAGCCAGGCCAAAAGCCTGGCAATCTGAGCCATGTGGCACAGTCACATGATCACTGGTGTCAAAGAGCAGGACATGTGCTACCTAAGCGAGGTGACGGGTGCGAATTCTCCTTCTTAATCATCTCATGCTCTTGTTCTCCTTTTCCAATCCTTCCATGGGAGTTTATAATTAACGGTACCATGATTACAATTTGTGAAGGGTACGGCAGGCTTTCACTATCTCTAGTTCACTAACTCCTATAAAAACTGTAATCTTACATATGTTTTCCCTAGTTATCTACAAGTCTTATGAAATACCCTCACCAGCTCCCATTTCTCTGCCATATCACCATCTGTTCAGTTCTACCACTTACATTAAAAACCCTCTATTTTCCAAATTTTGCACACACATACACATACGCACACACAAATGCCCTCCCCCCACACACACACAATTTAGGATTTAAAAAGCTTTCCATCTTCATTTTGAAAATGCTGGGCCAAACTTGAATGAGTTTCTTTATGGCTGGACCACTCAGAACCTTGAATGTGCTACTTTATATCATGAATTTCTTGATATAAACATAATATGCCACATTTCAAAATCTATTTGGCTATTGAGGCTTTGTTTAATGAAACATTTTCACAGCACACACCTGGGAAAACTCTTATCCAAACTATTCAAATTAGATTATTTTATAATTCTGTTGTATAAAAATGTGTATATTTTTATCAAAGTGTATATTTAAAACAAATCTGAATATATTAATTATTCATTCATCCACTTACACACCCATCCCACCAGCCATCCAAAAAAATAGCATAAACTGTACATGATGCCTATATATGTGAACAGTTTTATACCTGGTGCTATGGGAGAGAAATCACATAATATAACTGATTCTCCTTAAGAAATTATAAGTGGTAAACCTAGGAAACATTTACTTCATAAGAGTGCTTTAATACTAAATGTCACGAAGATATTTTAAATTATTTTTATTCTACATGTTTCCAGAAGCAACTGAAATGAAAAATAATCAACTGATCCTTGTACATTTCAAATATTTAAATGTAGTTAAAATACATACTTTAGGATTTAAAAACTATAAATACATCAAGACAATTAAATTTATTCTAATTCAACTAATCAGCGGTTGTGCAAAACCAATTATTTAAAGCCTTTGCCTTTTACTTCAGGATTATAAATCAAGTCCTTCTTTCAGTTCCTTCATTTCATTCATGGCTTTTCGGCTGTAAAACCATAGGAAAAAAATCTTACAAAACATTCTACATTGGACATGTTGGGAACCAAACATATCTATGATGAGTCTGTGCTGTAATTTAGGAAGAAACTTAATTTGTTTTAAACAAATATTACAGCACCAGTCTCTACACCTTTGCTTGGGATACTCCCGTCTTTTTTCCTTCATCTATGCCTGGTCAACACAGCTTCCTGGAATTCCTAGTTCAATCCCCAATTCTGTGCAGTTATTTCCAGATGATTCTCCCTTACAGATAACTGTGTCACCCACCTCAGAAAGCACAGAACTTACAGTCCATATCACTTAGAGCATGTATTGTTACATCTTACGTTACTTTATACTGCTACTTAACTTTTCACATAGTACAGCTTTCCATCTACCTACCCTGTAACCTTTCTGAAAGCCAGGGACATCTCTCTTCCTTCTTGGAATCCTGCACTACACCTTCAATAAAGTAAGCACACAAATTATTTCACAGAATCATAAAGTTTCACAGCTGAATCTGCACGTCTCTCATTTTGCAGATAAAAAGGAAGCCTAGAAAGGTGAAATAACTTGCCCAAGGTTATTTGATTAGTTGGGGACTAAATCAGGACAAGAACCTAAGAGTGTGAATCTAGTGTTCTTTGTTTTAGTCTATGTTAAAAAAAAAAAGAGAAAGATATTATGCTAAAATTCACTTTCTGGTTTTAGTAAGTACAAAAAGCCAACATGTGTATAACCAAGAACTTTGCATTGCCTTAAAATTACCATTTTCTTCAATATTAATAATTGGCCTATCCCGAGAATGATAATTATTATTATACATATTATAACACATATAATATGTAGGTGATCTGGTCAAATGTCTACTGACCCAGAACAGCATTTATTTTGTGTAACTTCTTCCTTTTAAACCATGAGACAGGGGTGGGATGTGGAGACAGAGGAGGGAGGGGCGGAGGGAATTCAATTAAACTAAATAAGTCAGTTACCCAAGTTCTAGTTAATCAGGATTTTATCCAAATGACAGTAAAGAATTCCTTGTCCACCTCTGAACCTTACTATTCAAGAAGTCTTCTTACTATTTGTTTATGGAATATCTATCTATCTATCTATCTATCTATCTATCTATCTATCTATCTACATATAGCTACTTGATATTCTGATTAACCTAGACTTTCCTTCAGAGACTCTTCCATCATCTGCCTAAGTCCTCAAGGGAAGTGGGGCCATTTAGAACAGCTGGCGCATGAGGTGACAGGTAGATTTACTTCAAGAGATTAGTCCCTAGAGAAGTGCTTAATTCTCAGTTAAGTTTGTGTAGTCTAAGAAATTCCAGGGAAATAAAATTATAAATATAGGTATTTCCACAAACTAATCATTAGCTAACTCTATGGCTCTAAAAACTAGCACAGGGACGGATCTGTCAAAAATGGCTCCCACTGTTATTACATTAATCTCACATGAAGTAACAGAGCAGGAACAGAGCAGGTAACAGGATCAAATGAGGCGTTTCCATTAAGTTACTGGAAAGGAAAGTCATCTTTTCCACATCCAGTCAGCCTACTTTTACTAAAAGGTGAGCATCACGGGTTAAACATTCCTCCTCCCCAATATGTTGGAATGCTAGTCCCCAAAACTTCAGAATGTGAACTTATTTGGAAACAAGCTTATTGCAGATGTAATTCGTTAAGATGAAGTCATACTGAAGTTGGGGCCCTAATCCAATTTGACTGGTGTACTTATAAGAAGAAATTTGGACAGAATGGCACATAAAGAGGGGAAGATGCTGTGAAGAGACCTGGGGAGACGACAAGGAAAGGCCTGGACAGATCCTTCCCTCACAGCTCTCAGAAGGAACTAATCCTGCCACGGCTATGATTTTGGACTTCTTGCCTCCAGAACAATGAGACACTATATTTTTGTTGTTTAAACCGCCTACTCCTGCTGTAAACCTGATACTTTTACAGCAGCCCTAGTAAACTAATACCATAAGCAACAAGAAATAATTTACAAAGTATCTGTACAACAAATGCAAGCAAAATAACATTGAAATAGAAACTCAAAAGTCCTAGAACCTAAGTTTTAAATTTGTAACCTATGGCATAAATCTCTACCACAGTTTTCTTACCTTATACCTTTGCAGGTTGTTGTGAGGACAGGATTTAATAATGTGTATGAAAGTTCTTGGAAAAGTACAAAGTATTAAATAAATAGAAGATGTTATCATCCAACATTTGAAATTTACTTAACACATTTGGCTTGTAGTTAAGAACACCAGCAAAGGTATAAGTGATCCCCACATTTTTTCCTCATAAATGAGAGACTAATGATCTTAGGGGTTTAATCAAAAACTAAATCAAATTACACAGTACAAGTGAAAGCACATCATGATCAACATTTCTATCTGTTAAAACTGCAAACCCCCCTAAAAAACAAATAAACAAACAAAAAGACCCAGAAACATTCATAGGTCATGTAATGATTAATTCATCTAACACTTGCTTAATATCTACTATATTCCAGAAACTGGGTTAAGTCTTAAAGATGCAGAGCTCTAGACCTGGGCCTGACTTTGAGGAGCTCCCTTCACAGCGAAGGAAATAGGAAGTGATTAAATCAAGATTCACACAAGCTGACAGAGTATGTACAAAGTACAACAGAACAGACACATGTAATTGCACCTACATCTTAATAGGATAATGTTTAATTTTCTGGAATTGACAATGCTTTAAACAACATATATAGCAATACTTTAAAGAATTAATTCTAAAGTTTTTCAATTTTCCTTCTTGACTCTGCTGATCATTGTTCCACGTTGGAAATAGAGAACTTCATCTCTCAGATTTTTTAAAAGCAGGCTTAAACATAAACTGTTTCTCTTTAAACTTGCTGCATTTGTATTATCATCCTCTTGTGCTGAGAAAGATATAGTTAACACTAGCTAACTGGATGTTTATTTTCATAAGAGAAAACCAGAAAACTAATGTTCCAACCCTTATTGAAAATCCTTCTAAAATGTAGCCTTTCTGCTCTAGTTTGTATACATGGGCAGTGTATCCCAATTAAACATTTCTTTGATGGCTAAAGATTTTTCAAGTCCTCAGGTGTCAGCTGAATATCAGTGATCTAGCCATGGTCCTTTAACTCTAAATACAGAAGGAACAATATATCGGATTGCTCTTTACCACAAGGTGGAGGATAGCTGGCAAAGACAAGGGCTAAAAGTCAACTTAAAGACAATTAAATCCACTAGAAAAACACTTGTAAATTGCTTTTATTTTTTAAGAAACGAAACTATGTGAGATAACTGATCCACTTCAAATCTAAGTTAAAGGCTGACAATGAATAGTTTGATCTAAGAGCCAAGTTACACAGGAGTGTAAAAGTAAGCATGAAATAATGAAATGACTCAGAAAGTCTTTATCAACTTCGTTGTTTACTTACGTCAATAAGAACTTGAACGCTATATTTGCAAAGGCTAAAACACAAAGCAGATAATCTCTCGATGGATAATTGAGTTGACACTATTAGAATCTGGAAGTTGCAAAGCAGCAGAAGTAATGGCCCCCATTTTCTGGAAGTTTGAAATTCAATGAGAAAAGAACAAATAGCTTGTAACAGAAGCAAATACATAACCTAGAGCTATACATGTAATTCTCTTTCCCATTTTTTTCTCCTAATCTCATTCACCTTTCTTTTTCATATTTTTAACCCCTTTCACTTTTCTGTTTTCTTTTTTATAAGTTAAGCAAAAACCTTTCAACTACAGTTTCCTTCATTTTCTCCACATATATGCACCATTCTTAGTAATTCCTTAATATCTTAATCACAACTCGTACCAACAAATCTTAATCTAGCTCATGATCTCATAGAAAATACAAACATATTAAATTGTGAAAAAAGAAGGAAAAAGAGAAACCCTACACATTTATGTCTAATTTGAGCTTCAAGAATTCAATCATAAATGAAGAAAGGCAAAAACAGAGACTTCAAAATAATCTGTGATCTCCAAGAATTGAACATAGATTTATACCTTTCTAAAATTTTAAAATATATCCATTTTTGTATTAGTTTTTTTTACAAACTTTTTTTTTTTTTAAGTAAAAAGATAAAAATTGAATGTATTAACAGTCAGTTTGTCTGGGATGCAGAGTTTTCCTTCAATTCAGTATTTTAATTTAAAAAATTAAAAATTCATTAGGAGAAGGAAAATAAACAGACATAAACTCTTAGCAATATCTTTTATTAGAGCTTTTAACTTTATACTATCAATTCAAATATTCAACTAAATAGATGGTTCTTACACAGTGTCCACAAAATCACCAGACTTACTTTTTATTAAATTAGAAGAGACAAAAATTGAGGAGGACGAATTCAATTAAAAGAATGCAGACTGAGAACACTGCTGATTAAAACAAAAACAAAAACTCCCCTTGATCCCAACTGCCATGAATTTAGAAGATTATATGATACAATGATAACTATGGCCCAACTATAATGAGATGCAAAAAGTAAATTAAGTAATGGAAGTGGGTGAATGGGGATTGTGTGGCAGATACTTTGGAAGAAAAATGTGGCTTCTTCACAAAAGCAAGGCTTTCTGACGTTCTACTCTAATTTGAGTATGTCTTTGCATCTTAGAACACTTCTGCTTTCTCAATGAATCTCAAACAAGAAACTGTCTGATCAAGACTAGCATTGTCTAGTGTTACTCTTAATTAGAAATGAGTTTTCAAATGATGTAATAAAGACCTACATGTAATTATGAGATTTAGCCAACTTTTTCTATGGAATTGCTATGTCAACAGTTATTGATCATCTTCTAGAAGCCAAAGTATGAGATGAAGGGCTGATTACGGAAAAAGAACGAGAGGACCTGAAGTAGAAAACAATCTCTCATTCTTAATTAAAGAATGCAAACCTATCAACAGGAAATTAAAGAGCACATTTCCAGATAAACAAAACATTGCCTCGAATACATGAGCTGAGGGGATCCCAAGCATCACTCTTACAAGAGTGAGCCGGAATAAGTGAAAGATAAATTCTAAACAGAAATGAGAGAGCTATGTTGTACTATAGGAAACAGGAAAAAACTGACAGGGAAAAAAAGAACATAATAGTCACGGGAACAAGAATATCTGTAAATCAAGCAAAATATTAAATCTGATTCTATGATTTGTTTATATAAATAATTGTTTTAATATCTTTAACACGTCACAATAAATAAATCCTAAAGAACCAGGCAAGGAAATATATTTTTGTATTTATATCCGAATATGACTGTATCTAATGCTCTTAAAATTAATTTTATAACAGTAAAATAACAAAATTGATTTTTCTTTCATTCAGGCATAAATTGAAATAGTTAAGAGGGTATAAAAGCCTAAAGTAGAGCAAGTTTAATTCTATAAAATTAGTTGTTTATTCATGTCTTGATGCAGGAAGGGAATTAAAAAATTAGATGCTTGTCTTTGGGCGCTTATTTCTTCCAACTCCCACTAAAAACAAAGGGAACAAAAAGCTTGTGTATGTTTTTAAAGGACTAAACTCAGCTAACTGATTGGTTCTGCTCAATAAGTTCTCAATGAAATATCTATTCAAAATATATCAAAATATGGATAACTCCTCAAAATAATTAATAATTTAATATATGAAGTCTGAAAAGGAGACATTTTCCTATAGCTTACTTGTTTGCCAAAAATGCTTAAATAAGAGTATAATGCTTAAATAACAGCAGGAGGTAGTCTTTGAAAACATATTGTCAATGAAAGTTCACTAGAAGAGGATCATCGGATATAGTATATCCATTACATGGGGGTGGGGGGAAAGTTGAGCCTTTCAGGACATGCCAGAGAAATCTAAGGTAACAAATAACTTACCTTCACGTACAAGTGTATCACCAAAAGGAAAGCAGTATTTTTACATCTGTCGACTATTTGTGATAAATAATGCCTAAAGAGATATATAAATTGTGGCAGCCAAATAAAATTGATCATTCTGCCTGTTTGGAGAAAATTAAAACCTTTATCCCAGCAGCACACGAGGTAGTATACCACACAGGTTACGCGTGACTTTTGGAGCCAGGTTGCTAGATTCACATTCTTACTCTTGCACTTGCCAGTTTAGCTGTTCACATTCCAAGATTTTCTACCTGCTTATTTTTTCCTGTTTTACTGCTTCAATTCTTTTGTCCCTAACCAAATAAACTTCATAATTCTATTTACATTTTCATTTTGCTCTTTTATTCTATATATTGCCTAAAATGGAAGAGTTTTCCAGTATATTGTCTCTCCAACCATAAGATGTAAAACCTACACCCAAACAACTCCAAAAAACTACCTAAAAGGTACCAGAACAATCAAAGGAGTATACGAGGCCGGACAATGAAGTTCGCGAACTCATCCTAGAAAAAGTGCTGCATACCTCATTGCTGAATGTCACTACAGTCACCTTCGAAGTACTCCCCTTGGGAAACTATGCACTGACACCAGCTCCATGTCCACCCATTCAAAGCAATTTTGGAACTCTTTTTCTGGAGTGGCCATCAGAGCTGTCGTCATATTACCCTTGATGTCCTGAATGTCATCAAAATGTCTTCAAGATTTCCTTTACCTTCGGGTAAAGAAAGAAGTCATTGGGGGCCAGATCAGGTGAGTAGGGAGGGTGTTCCAATACAGTTATTTGTTTACTGGTTAAAACTTCCTCACAGACAGTGCTGTGTGAGCTGGTGCATTGTCATGATGCAAGAGCCATGAATTGTTGGTGAAAAGTTCAGGTTGTCTAACTTTTTCATGCAGCCTTTTCAGCACTTCCAAATAGTAAACTTGGTTAACTGTTTGTCCAGTTGGCACAAGTTCATAATGAATAATCCCTCTGATATCAAAAAGGCTGATATCAAAACAGTGTTGAAATAAGTTTGCAAACCTAATTGTCAAACCTCGTATGTGGTTGTGGTCTCACCACATAAGAAAGGGTTGTCAACATAAAGCTGAAACATATTGGTATCTCTTCTGATTTGTTTTTTTTTTTTTTAAATTAGTTTAAGGTGCACAAAATAATGTAAATCTTGTAAGTCTCTGAGAACTCTTTTGTACCACCCTCTGAATGGTATGTTTTTCATCATTTATAAGTTTTTCTTTGGATAATATACCTTCACACCCTCTCACACATGAAGCAAATACCTATGAAATTATATTTCTGAAAAAGGCAGGGAAAGGAAACAAGGGAAGCTCATAGTGACACATTATCAATGGGGGAAACTTTTTTTAAGGAATTTACATAAGAAGGGGTGGATGGAGGGGAAAAGTAACATGGTTTTTCAATGTGGCAATAATATAAATAATGTACCACAGACAGACACAGATTCAGAAGGCTAACTGGAACAAGTAGATCCAAAGGGGCAAAGAAAAACCGACATAAAACCTGAGAAAAATAAAGAGAACAGTGATAGAAAAAGAAAACAGAGACATCAATTAGCTTTGAAAGCAAAGTATGCTAGCTTACATCAGAGGGTCATCCAGCAACCACCCATCAGCCTCCTGTGGGAAGGAGACCTCTGGTGGGAAACCTAAGTGAAAACAGTCCCCACATTCTAAGGAAAGCAACTGAGGCTTAAGAGATCAGGAGCTGGTACAGGCCAAGGGTTTTACCAGTTTCACTGAGCAAACTCTGAGCCAATATTTTACATTAGTTAAACTTATTAACACAATTATGATAAGAATGTAAATTCAGATGGTCCCAGTAGTGCCATGGATGAAATGAGAAGTGTGTCAACTTGTCAATATTCAATGAGGCTAAAGCATTAGGGGAAATCTATGTGTAAGAAATGAACTGACTAGGGTCTTCCCTAATATGTAACTACATGTAAAGCCATAGTAACGCCCTAAGTCTGTAGCTTCCTTAACTCAAAAAAGCACTATGGGCCACAGAAACTCTAATGTAAACTTCTAAGGCCATTTCTAATCTAGGCATTGCTATAAACCTCTTACGTAGCTTTCTTACTTAAAACACAATTAATATTTAATGAACATTAAATGTGAAATTTTTCTGTTTTCCCTCCATTTCCATTTTTTATAAAATATGAATATATTTTTCCCAGAATTATATATCATCCTTTCTTCAGTAAACATTTATTATGTTTATTCCTACAATGTTTCTATTGAAACATCCTTGTTTCTACATGAGGATCCATGTGAAATCGCCACAGGTTTCAAAACACAATATGGTAACCTCCCGCTGTAGAAATTCCCGGGGTACTTTCGGGTCAGCAGCAGCAGCAGCATGGGGACGTGGCTCTGTGCCTTCCGAGGGAGCACTGGTGGGCACCCCTCTGTTACCCAGCTGGCAGATGTCCCTGCTCCCCAGCTCCTCTTCTCCAGGACTTGCAGCCACCACTGCTCCTTCTCTCCCCCACCACATCCTTCTCGATCCCAAAGGAGGAGGCATGTTACTCTCCTCATCCAACCTAGCCTGTTACTTCTTCTCAGAAGAGATGCCCTCCCTGGACTTCTCAAAGTGGGTAGGAGGTGGAGGAAAAAGGTGTACAAACAACATGGCTTCTCACATAACAGTGGAAGCACCACAGGTGCCCAAGATCTTTCTACCCATCTTGATTATGAGCTTCAATTGAGACTTGGCCAGCGGTAGCTTATGGGACTGCAGAAGAGAGCTGGGCCCATGTTTTAAAACATGGCCAGCATTTGTTTTCATCAGGTATAGTAAAATGAAAGATATGGAGACAACTGCCTTTAAAAGAAGAGTTTATTACTCACAGATCCCAAGAGGAGGAGGCATGCCACACCACAGAGGGCCGCATGGGAAAGCACCAGGTTGGTCAGGAGGCAGAAGGAGCAAGCGGAAACATGGGCACAAGCCTTTATTGTGGTTTTCTCAGGAAAAGAAAGGCAAGGCAGATAAGTAGCTCAGGCCTGGCTAGTCTAAATAATTTCAGCAGGCTCTGGGGGGTAGGGACTGCCCAGAATTAGGTGCTACCTGGCCCTGCCTGGGGTGTTACTAGGGCAAAAGAATGATGGCTCACCCCATGACAGCTCAGTAAAGGTGAATAAGGGCTCTGGATTGGTTGGTTTGCTCCAAAAGACGCATTAGAGCTGATTGTCCGGCTAGGTTTTATTTTCGGGGAAACACGGTAGCTATCTCTAGGAATTAGCTAGCTATGGAAAGGGCAATCAGTCCCTGGACAGCAAGGCCTCCAGATATCCAAGCATCATAAAATACAGAAGATAAAAAAAACATGATCAATACAGCCCAGATTGTAGTTCTGGGCTCACAGCTCATCTAGATTGCACTTTTTTCATAAACACCTGTCTGAGCTCCAGAGTTTCCCTGAACTAAAAGCTCTCCTGGAAGCACTACCAGCCCAATCTCCACCTGCACCACTAGTACCATGCATTGATGGAAAATGTATCAGAGCAGTCATTCCAAATGGTCTCCCCCTGGTTTCATACTAATTGTTTACACACAGTTTGAAATCTGTACCACAATCCACCAAAATGATGGCATGGCCTTTGCCACGACTTGGGAAGCCACACTGCTGCTGTCAGAAGCATTCAGAACACTAAAGCTTCAGGTGCTAAAAAGGCATGCGGGTACGTACTAAGCTTTTTAAGCTAGACTGTTAGCTACCATTTAGGTGTTTGCATAAAATTTCAACAAAAGGAACACAAAAATAATGCCTCAGGATTTCAAAGACTTCACTAGTATTTATCTTCTAGAAGAAAAGTAAGAAAGTTGACTAGATAAATATCAAGGCATCTACCCCTTTCTTCTGCTGCTAAGCCTCTGAACAAAATTTTTGGTATGCTGTAAAATGCCATCAGTCATTAACTCTCAGAATTCACAATTCATAGTTCGGTGCAGTAGAATTTAGCCATAGGAAAAAATTCAAATCTCTGTATTAATTTTTTTAACTGGTAAGATGCATTTTACTGTTGAACTGTTATACACGCTGCCTGATTATTCCACATAAAAGTAAAACTAGAACTGTTTAAAACACACACACACAAATAACATCAATAACCAGGGGTTTTCTTTTTGCTATACTGTTTTGACAATCATAGGCATGCTTGCTAGGTAATACAATCAACACAAAACAAAATATTAGGTATAATACTGGTTTAAAAACAAAACTAAGTGGGGGGGAGAGAAGCAACTAGATATACAGATAGACTCAGTTCCACATTGTCTAATACATCAAACAGTCAGCTTAATTTTCACGGATTTTACAAAATAGTCACAGTACCATGTTTCCCTGAAAATAAGACCTAGCCAGACAATCAGCTCTAATGCATCTTTTGGAGCAAAAATTAATACCAGACCCGGTATCATATCATATATCATATCATATCATATTATATCATATCATATCATATCATAGACCCGGTCTTATATTATAGTAAAATGAGATCAGGTGTTAATTAATTTTTGCTCCAAAAGACGCATTAGAGCTGATTGTCTGGCTAGGTCTTATTGCTGGGGAAACACAGTAGTAAGAGACCTAAAATCTGCCAGCTACTAATCAAAGTTTGAATGGATACCACAAAAAGTATTATTAAGACTACTACTTGATCAGATAGTTAATCACAGCAACAGAACTTGGCAATCCATTCCCTATGCTTCATAATAAGTCAGCTACTTAATCCTAGATCAGACTTGAGAATTACAGGATCTAAAAATATTCCCAAATGTCTGCCTTAACTTCTGGAGAACTCTTCCAACTCAGACAACAAGCAAACAATGGAACTTTCTAACAGATTGTGAGGTCACACATAGGACATTTTAGTTTCCTGAATCATTTTATCAATGTCACTGTAAGGACTCCAATACCTTAGTAAAAATGAAACAAAAAACTGCCAACCTTCACTGCTGAAAAATGGATAATTGGCCCAACAAAATGATTCTATGCCCATGGATATCACTTTATTTTTAGGGTTCTTATATAGTCCCTGCAGCGTCACCCCTACACTGGTCCACAGGGACACCCTGATCCTCATTTAAAGCTATGGTCTGAACGCAGAAGAAGAAACTCTTCCTTCCCTCCCTTCTCAGAACTGCTGACACATTCAAGCATTCATTCAACACTTACTACAAAAATACTATATGCTAAGCCCTATATTGCTGGAATTCTCAGAAAGATTTTAGTAAATGTTAACAGAAAATAAAAGGAAAATAAACAACAAAAAAGAATATAAAATATCCTGGTTTACCTTCTAATTAAGTAGTAGGAGTTTGCAGGTATCCATGGCATAAAGGCCTTGTCAGAAATACGGCTAAAATAACTATAATAACAGCCTTTCAAAGCTGAAATATACTATCCAGGCACATTGCGCGAGTTTGCTGCTTTACAGCTGAAGGTTAGTCTCCTCACTATCCTCAGCATGATTTCTCCACATCAAAGCCAAGAGAATAATTCTAATTCTGCCACTTAATTCTTAAGTCTGGCCTAAAACATCTACCTTTCTCGTATTTAACAACTACAACTCTCTTTCATAAGAATGGCACATCCTGCTGAAGAGAGGCAGTGGAGAAATGAGAGGAGGAAAGAGAACGTTGGCGGGCAGAGACAATGCACTGCCATCAGTCAAACCCTTTGAAACATTAAACGCTAGAAGAGGCTTAAGGATAGTTGTGGTATAGAGGCGGAGTCTGTGTATACGTATGTGCAAAAACTTCCACGTAAACTTTAGAATAAATGTATTGAGGTGTGCAAAAATCTTACTGAAATCTTGATTTGTAGTTGCACTGAATTTACAGATTTGGGGAGAACTGACATTTTTATAACATTAAGTCATCCCAGGGTATTTCTCTGTTACTAAGTCATGTCTTCTTTAATGTCCTTTAGTCCAGTTTAAAATTCCTCCATAACAGTCCCGTGCATTCTTTTTTAGATTAGTTACTTGATAGTATTTGTTGCTATTGTGAATGTTAGTTCCTAAGTTAACTTTTAAAAAGAAAGGGGCCTTGCCCTATCAGACTTTAGAACATAGTGTAAAGAACCACTGTCATAAAAAACATCATGGTAATAGCCAGAAATAAACAACTAATCAGAGAAATATGAGAAAGAACTCAGATCTAGTAAGGGAGTACTACAAATCGAGAGGAAAAGGACAAAATGCTTGTATTCTACATGAAGAAAAATAAAACCAAACACTATACTTCACATCCTATACAAAGTTAATTCCTGAGGGATTAGAGACCCAAATGTAAAACATAAAACTGTAAAGCAGATAGAAGAAAGCGTAGGAGGATTTGTGATATTGGGGTAGAAAAGGATTTCTTCTAATACAACAACACAAACCACAATGTGTTGATTTATGTGCTGCAATGTGATGATTTAACCACCTGAAAATTAAGGATTCTTAGTCAAGGGAAGAAACCATAGACAAAATTGACAGATTATATTAAAAAGTCTAAAATCAACAAAAATGAATGTCTAGAATATTCAAAGAACTCCTGCTGAGCAGGGAAAATGGGCAAAGGATATGAAAAGCAAATTCGCATTTATTCACTCAGCAAATATTTATTGAGTATCCACTTTTTCAAGTGTTATGGGTTATACGTATGTACAACACAGATAAGATCCCTGCCTTCAAGAAACTTGAGAAGGGAAAACAAACACATAAATACATAATAAAATACACTATGTTTTGTTATGATAAATACTATGAAGAAAGATAAAGCAGAACAAAGACAGAGGTGACGATAAGTACTCTTTCAGATAAGATGGTCAAGGATATGATATTTAAGCAGGGATCTGAATGAAGTGAGTGAGCCAAGCGAATAAGCAGAAAGTTTTCTAGACAGAAAAACAGCAAGAACAGGTAATAGGTAATAATACATGAAGCGATAACCAACGTCACTAATAATCAGAGAAATGAAAACTTAAGTAATGATATACCACTTTGCATATGTCAGATCAGCAGAAATGTAACGTGAGATAACACCAAGTATCATTGGAAATGGAGGGGAAGGGAACTTCCGCGTACTGCCAGTGCGTGTAAAAGTGGTACAGCCATTCTGGAAAGCTTTGGTGAGATGAAGTAACCTGTTTCCCCGAAGATAAGACCTAGCCGGACAATCAGCTCTAATGCGTCTTTTGGAGCAAAAATTAATATAAGATGCAGTATTATATTATTATTATATTATATAAGACCCGGTCTTATTTTACTGTAAGACCGGGTCTTATATAAGACTTATAGTAAAATAAGACCGGGTCTTGTATTAATTTTTGCTCCAAAAGACGCAGTAGAGCTGATTGTCCAGCTACGTCTTATTTTTTGGGAAACAGGGTATGTGCATACCCTGTGCTGCAGAGATCTTACTCTGGAAAAATCACAGTTCTCCCAAAAGTCCTTAAGAGGACATGTATGAAAGTGGAAATCACTGAGTTGTTTGTGGTATTAGGAACTTACACGGAATCTAGGTGACCATCAACCAGAGGACCAGGTAAGTAAAGATGTGATAGAAACATACTCTGAAAAACCGTCAGCAGTTGTAAGTTATGACATGTATATACAGAGATTCAAATGGATAGTTTTTGTTTGTTTTTTAAAGTATCGAGCATGGAAATACAGAAAAAAACCTCTCAGATTTGTTTGGAAAAATAGTATGTAGAGGTGGAGTTGTGGGGAGGAATGGTTAGAAATATTTAATAAGCAAGATTACCTATGAGTTGATCATTGTTAATGCAGGATAATGGAAACATGGGATTTTGTTGTATTATTCTTTCCACACTTATATATGTTTGAAGTTTTCCAGAATAAAAGGCATTTTTCGAGTGGTAAGTGAAAAAGAAACAGATCTATAGCAGAATACCATTTATATAAATTAAAAACACGTATGTGCATAAAACACCACCATATTTTTTTAGACATATCCAAAACATCAGTATGGATGTCTATGGAGGGAGAATGAGAATGGAAATTGTGCATAAATGAAACCATTTTAAATAAAATGAAACAAGAGTGGAGCCTTGTGCTTTCTTGCGGAAGCTGATAACGTGCCATTATCTGAGGAGTTTGATTAATTCCATTTTTTTCACCTGAGGTCAAGAAAGAACACACGAAGCAAATACCATGTGCTATAGGATCACAGCAGAGGGGTAACTAAGTCTGACTTGGGAGGAGAGGGTACTCCTGCCCCACACTTTAGACCCACAGAATCAGAATCTCTGGGATTGGGGAAAAGGTATTATTGTTCAATTCCCAGTTCTCAGAGGAGCAACTGAAGGACAGTAAGGGAAATAACATTCCAAGCTCATGAGCCAGCAAGCGGGCGAGGGAGAATTCAAGCCCGGGGCCCAAACTGCCACTCTTCCTCACTGGGCTCCCACCGCTGCGCTATGCTAATTTAAAGCCTGCACACTGCTACCATACTGAACTTGCTAACGTAGTCCTTTATCCCACAATGCCACTGTTCTCGTCAACCACAGAAAAAATTAAATTCTGGACGGGTTATATACCGCACCCAATCATCCTCGTCTACTTTTTCAGCACATGTCTTCCTTTTCTCCGACATAAATCCTCTCTGTCATCACACTCGTCCTCCTTTCAGGCCACTGACAGCACCGCCAAGCCTCCAGGCACTTTTTCCAAACTGAAATACCTCTACTTTCCTCTATACTTCTTTGAATCCCACATATCCTATGAGGTCCAGTATTCTCCACTTTCACATCATTAACTGAATGAACTAAAGTCCCACAGCTACTGCAAGAAGCTTCCCTGAGGACTCCAGCACACACCTTTTCCTTCTTTAATTTCTTTTGCACTTACTCTCTGTGCCATTCAATTAGCACCTATTACAGTAACACCTGATTTATCCAGCATCATTGGAAAAGGAAAGTGTTCATCAGAACAAATTTCCCAGACAACTTAAGCATTAATTTAGGAAGTAACAAAGTAGAGTGAAATTAATTTAGGGAGCAGCAAAGTATAGTGCCGACTTTAGTTACAGACTTAGGCTCAAATGTCAGTTCTGCCACATACTACCGTGTTTCCCTAAAAATAAGACCTAGCCGGATAATCAGCTCTAATGAATTTTTTGGAGCAAAAATTAATATAAGACCCAGTATTATTATATATTACATTGTGTTACATCATATCATATCATACCATATTATAAAGACCCAGTCTTATAGTAAAATAAGACCGGTTCTTATATTAATTTTTGCCCCAAAAGACGCATTAGAGCTGATTGTCCGTCTAGGTTTTATTGCTGGGGAAACACGGTAGCTAGGTGCCTTTCGGCAAGTTAACTGTGTCTGTTTCATCACCTAGAAAGTGAAGATATACTATTAACTTTACAAAGTTGTTGTGAGTATTAAAGAAAGGACATGCAAAGCATGTGGTACAACATTCTTTAAATCATGGCTACAGTGGAACTCCAACTACTATTATGCACTAAAACAAAATCATTTTTTATAGAAATATTCATCAAATGTACTATATATTTTGAGATTTTTCTCAGAGGACAGTGAATGTAAATTAATCATATCTTGATAATTCATTCAACAGTCACTCATTCAATAAATATTCATCAATTCAGTAAAGCTGCAGGACATAAAATCAATATACAAAATTCATTTCTATACACTAAAAATGAACCATTATACAGAGAAATTTAAAAAACACTCATTTAAATATAGTCAATAATGTTGCAATAACTATATATAGCGCCAGATCAGTACTAGACTAACTGGGGGGAATCACTGCATAAATTATATAAATGTCTAACCACTATGCTGAACACCTGAAACTAATATAAAATAATGTTAACTGTTTAATGTTAACTGTAACTAAAAAAATAAACAAAAAAAATCTCATTTATAATAGCATCAAAAAGAATAAAATACTTAGGAATACATTTAACCAAGGAAGTGAAAGGTCTATTTGCTGAAAACTATAAAACATTGATGAAAAAAATTGAAGAGATTCAAATAAATGGAAAGATAGTCCATGATCATGGATTGGGTGAATTAGTATTGTTAAAATGTCCATATTACCCAAAGTGATCTATAGATTCTATGTAATCTCTGCCAAAATTACAATGGTATGTTTTACAGAAATAGAAAAAAAAAATCCTAAAATTTGTATGGAATGACAAAAGACCCCAAAGAGCCAAAGCAATATTAAGAAAGAACAAAGCTGAAGACATCACACTTCCTGATTTCAAACTATACTACAAGGCTATAGTAATCAAAACAGTATGGTATTGGCATAAAAACAGAATCATAGATCAATAGAAGAGAATAGAGATGCCAGAAATAAACCTATGCACATATGGTCAATTAATTTACAACAAAAGAGACAAGAAAGAATATGTAATGGGGAAAAGATAGTCTCTTCAAGAAATGGTGTTGGGAAAACTGGATAGCCATGTGTTAACAGCATGATGCTGGACCCCTATCTTACACCATACACAAATATCAACTCAAAATGGATGAAAGACTTCAACTTAAGACCTGAAAACCATAGAACTCCTAGAAGAAAACATAGGTGGTAAGCTCCTCACATCAGTCTGAGCAATGATTTTTTTTTTTTTGGACTGACACCAAAAGCAATGGCAACAAAAGCAAAAGTAAACAAGTGGGACATCAAACTAAAAAGCTTCTGCACAGCAAAAGAATCAACAGAGAAAAAAGGCAACCTACAGAATGGAAGACAATATTTGCAAGCTACATATCTATATAGAGATTAACTCACAAACTATATAAGAAATACCTACAACTCAATAGCAAAAGAAAAAAAAAAACAGATTTTTTAAATGGGCAAAGGACTTGAATAGACATTTCTTCAAGGCATACAAATAGCTAAGGGGTATATGAAAAGGTGCTCAACACCACCAGTCCTCAGGGAAACGCAAATCAAAACCACAATGAGATATCACCTCACACATGTTACAATGGTTATCATAAAAAAGACAAGAGATAAAAAGTATCGGTGAGAATGTAGAGAAAAGGGAACTCTTGTGTATTACTGGTGGGAACGTATTGGTGCAGCCACTAAGGAAGACAGAGCAGAAGTTCCTCAAAAAAAATTAAAAAATAGATGAAATTTTGAACCTCTTAATGTGTAATTGCAAAAATAATTTAAAATACAACTACCATATGATCCAGAAATCCCACTTCTGAGTACTGTACATATCCAAGGGAAATGAAAACAAGATCTCAAAGAGATACATGCATTCCCAAATTCACTACAGTGTTATTCACAAGGGCCAAGATATGAAAACAACCTAAGTGATCAGCAATGAACAAAAAAATAATGGTATCTATATAATGGAATATTATTCAGCCATGAGGAAGCAGGTCATTCTGCAGTTTGTGACAACATGGATGGACTCTGAGGTGACCTTGAGGATTCTAAGTGAAATAAGTCAGACAGAGAAAGACAAAGACTGTATGATCTCACATGTGAAATCTAAAAATTTAAAAACAACAAAACCTCACAGATACAGAAAATAGACTGGTGGTTGCCAGAGGCAAGGGGTGGAAGGTGCACTAAACAGGTGAAGGTGGTCAAAAGGTACAAACTTCCAGTTATAAGACGAATAAATTCTGCAGATCTAATGTACAGCACAGTGATTATAATTAGTAATACTATATTACATATTTGAAAGTTACTAAGAGAATAGATCTTAAATATTCTTACCACAAAAAAATGTCAATTACTTGAAATGAGGTAATCTTTTTGCAATGTGTAAGTGTATAAAATCAACAAATTGTACACCTTAGACTTACACAGTATTATATGTTACATATCTCTAAGTTGGGGGAAAACCATATTAATAATACTGGGATAACAACACATGTAAAAAATAAATATAAATAAATATTTATCAAGGTGCAAAGTGACTAAGGATTCAACAGTGATTGAGACAAACATGGTCTCTGTACTCATGGAGTTTAGAGTCTGCTAGTCATTAAATAATTTCACTTTTTGTTATAGAATAGAGAATTAGGCAAGGACCAGATCATTCAGGGTTCTGCAAGCCACAGTAAGGAGTTTGAGTTTTATTCTTAATGCTATGGGGGTGACATGACAAGATAGATAATGTAAATGCACCAAGTATTTCAGGAATTGCAGACTTTTTTTCGCATTCTTTTATGGAGTTAATATTGGCTAATTTGACTTAGAGCTCCCATCCAAAAACAAAAGCAGCATCAATGATACAGAGCAATGATTTTCAGTTTTTAAAAATAGTACTTTTTTAAAAAAATAAAACATTTTTTGTACCCCATCATAGAAAAACATTAATAATGGAGATAAGCTAAGATGGCTCATTTCATACTATGGTATCGTCCTCATTTCATACTGTCACCTCCTTCAGTTCTTTCTGGAAAAGCATTTGAAAGCACGGATACAGAGCTGAGAACACTGGCCTAGGAAGCAGAAGATTCCAGGCCTAGTCCTGACTCTGACTTCACAGCAAAGAAACCTTGTGCAAGCCATTTGATGTCTTCAGTCTCAACCTTTCCTTTATTAAAATGGAAAGAAGACCTGAGAATGCTCACTACACATAACAGGATCAAAGTGATACTGTTTGGGGGGGAAGGGGAACAGTCACCAGATAGATAATAAATTAGAAACTACCTCTTTTATTGCTTTTGTAATAAATTCTGTTTGCTTGATGTCCAAATCATATTAAAATATAACACCCCCAAGCATGAATTAACGTTTATATGACCAAGCCAATTTACAAATTGGTAGATGTGGCATCAAATAGAATCAACACATTTACTGAATCCCTACTACACGTGAGGTCCTATGCAATGCTATAGCCAATTGCAAAGAATAACTAAATTTGGTGCTTAATGGAAAATGAAGTTTATCTTTTAATTACTTATTGAGTTAAAAGTCTATGAGTTAAAAGAATAAATAGTAAACTCTCCTAGATTTCTTTTAACATGTTAAACTTATTTACTTTTTATAAATCACTGAGTTAGGTTATTTTATCCTTAAATAGTTCATCTGAACCAGCCTATCTTCAAATAGGTTGGATTCTGTCTTTAAAAAAAAAAAAAGAAAGAACTTGAAGGAGTTAGACAATGTAAAATGGTAAATCTCCAATGCAGTAGTTAGAAATAGAGACTATACACGTATACAGAGAGATGGATAGACCTAAACTATTTCCTATGGAGCTGAAGTTTGTAGAAATGGGGAATGGAAGTAGATAAGAATGAGTAAACGAATGTGAATTAAGCAGTAGAGAGGCCTGACGTGAACCAAAGATGATACTGTGCCATGAAATAAAGAGTATTATTAACTCTGCCCTCTATACTTATGGGGGAAAAAATAGACAGATAGATAGACAGACAGACAGACAGACAGACAGATAATAGATAGACTAAATCTTGTAATTTAAAATACCTAATTCTAAACAATTGGCCTATATTATCAATATCTCTTTAATGTAAAAGGTAAAATTTTAGAAAATATAGATGCATAAATAAATCTAGTCAGAGATAAGAGAGACACAGAAAAAAACACTAGCTTTTTCCAGTTGTTGGTTGTTTTCTAATTAAGTGAGAAGTTGTATTTCTATCCCATTACATGAAAAGGCATCACAAATAACTTGGCATCACCAAAATATGTAATTCTTGTCAAATACACACTTTTTACTCTATTTTTCAAACAAATGCTTTACACTTATAACTGAAAAACAGCTACAGAATAACTGTATTTTAAAAGAAATTTTATATAGTCAAAAATGCATCTGTAATTCTAAAAATCTGCAGGCTTCCTTGAGTTTTATCTCTACTGAAAAGTGAACTTCTTATTCAGACTGACAAACTGAAATACATTTATTCCCTGTTACCATAATTACGATTTGTATCTTATCTTTTAACTTTATGTCATCGATTAGATTTCTTAAAGAAATACAATCTTCTCATAGTAAGGAAAGAATGCTCAGTCCAAATCTAAATAGAAACTCAGGTTCCTCTTAAGTGATAAAATTTCAGCAGTTTCATTTTGTATTACAAATGAACCAAAATTATGAATATTTCACCTCCTGTGATTCTTCTCTAAAAACGTATTTAATAATAAACAAAATCAGTTCTAATAGAATTTTTTATTGTGGTAAAAAACACATAAAATTTACCATCTTAACCATTTTTAAGTGTACAGTTCAGTAGTGTTAAGTATATTCACATTGTTGTGGAACAGATCTCCAGAACTTTTTCATCTGGCCAAACTGAAACACTATACCCATTAAAAAATAAATGTTCAATGGGTTCAAATATGGATTCTATAAATAACAAAATGTATGACCTTAAGTTTCTAACTGCTTTTGCTTCAGTCTTTGTCTATAAAATAAGAGAGTAACACCCCCTCTCACTCAGACTGCAAGATGATGAACGAAGTCATTAGTTTAACATCCTATGTTCTGTAACTCATTCAAATATGTTAATAGTTTATTAAGAAATTATACATTAACCCTTTAAGGATTTTAGATGACAACAGATTTAAAGAATAATGACTAATACTTTCATAGAGAATTAGTGCCCTCAAGAAATAATCACAAAACAGTCTCTGTGATTCCCAAGCCAAATGAATCTTTGGCAATATCCTATGGAAAAGTATCTTTACTTATGCCAAATAAGGGAGAAAGATTTCCTGGCTGCTTTAATAAGCTTCAAGGCAAAAATTCTTACCCATTTCAAGTGTTCCAGTAACCATTCCAGTAAAAAACTAAAAAATAGAAAGTCAATTGCCTTATCCAAATAGCATTCAATTAATATGATTTTTTTTTTCAATTTCCAGGTTTCAGCACATCTATAGTAGAGACCATCATGCAAGTTAGAATGTTTCATTTCCCTTAAGAACAATGGTCCATTTATTTGTAGATTAGTTAGGAGGGATAATACCCCAAACTTTGCTTCTTCCTTGTTGGTTATGTATAACTTGAGAAGTTGATAAGATAAAATCCAAATGGAATTTCCTTATATTATAACATTAACTTAAATGGAGAAATAAAAAGGTCTAACTTCATTTCAATTATCATGTCAGGAGAACAAAATTTTTGCTGTTTTAACATTACAGTGCATATTGGAGCATTTCAATGCCTTAAAATTGGCTTCAAAAGTTGGTCTTGTATTGATGTCTTATGCCAAATCAAGGTCATCTAACATCATCCACTTATGTGAATTAGAAAATTTTAATAGTAATCCTTAAAATGCTATATCAAAAGTAGAAAAACAATCAGAATAAATATAAATTTATTTCAGAAAGCAAAATATGCAAAAATTAACGGCATATGCTATTAAACCATCTGGCTCTTCAATTTTTTTTAATTCTCTTTTGTCAGTTTCTAAATATGAAAACTCTTAATTCCCTTTTTTTCAAAATAAAGTGGCAATCCGTGACCCACAGTATGGATAAATTCTTCAACATAAACATACATTAAAAATTACTGGTCTTTATGGAACAAAGTAATGATCATTTAGAGTCTGAAATCCAATACATGTAATAAATAGTAACATGAATGCACTCTGTAAATTTACTCTCAGCATCTGGTAAATAATGTTTTTAATGTTATAAATAAAATAGTTTTCTTGTACATGTTCAACTTTCTATCAAACGTCTACCAAGATTAAATGGAATCCATCAAACTTAATTTTATGAACTAAGCTCCGAATCATAACCTACCAGAAGAAATGACAACTTGCTTGTTTTCCCTGTTTTGCCGTTTTGTATAAGAACTTCCCTTTTCACAGATACAATAAATTGCATATTGAAATAAATTAAAGGAAAACAAGCAACCTGACTGCTGCTTTTATATGGGTTATAAAGCTTTGCACAGTCTAGCTATTTTGAGTGGTTTGTATAGAAGAAACCCTAACTACAGGTAGAACTGACTTTTGTGCAGATGCACCTATCACTAAAATAGAGTATCTTCTGTATGCTCTTTCCAGTAAACATAAAAAAGACACCCCCCTTTTCTCAGCTATTTTAGTAGCCTGGTACACTGCTAAGTGTGCACCAGGGTAAGTGATCTGCCCTTTTAGAGAATGAGAGAACAGTACATTCCAGAAACATTCAACTTCTGCCTTTAAAAAAGTTAAACAATCCTTTCATCACTGGAAGGAAAGAGGTCTTAGAAGGTAATTCTAATTTATGAGACTCTTTGTTTGTTTGTTTGTTTGTTTGTTTATGGAGAATGTGTTTAATCAAGGATTTGGTGGAACAATGATTGAGACAGAATAATTTGCTGATGGACACTGACTTTGTCAGGGTATTAATAAATTTTAAGATGCTCTAACTTGGATAGTTTCAAAAGATTTAACTTTTTAAAATATTCTAGTAGGTTTGTTACTATCGTAACCTTCTTTATTAGGCAAAATAAATATGCCCAGAATCCCCCAATAAGAAAATTCAGGTCTTAATAAGCTCATTTTAATGTCAATCAGCAAGATAAAATACTATTGGCCATCAACAGAAAAAAAAAATATGAAAGCTCCAACAATCTCAGGATTCCACTAAACGGAAAATATAACTTGGAAGTCAGCCAGAGAAGAGAACTAGTCATAGTAATAAACAAACATAGGGGGAAGAGAGAGGGCTCCCATGACTTCCAAATATCAGGAAAATGAGTCTCCCTTAAGTCACAGCAAATTATGATTGGAAAGATTCTCATCAATACATCAACAGCTGGAAGAGAAGGGTCAGAAACCTCCATGAGAGCCACACAGGTGGAAACTCATTTGACTTAAAGCTGAAGTACTCTCACCGATAAGCTATTTATTTCACATAATGTGAATTTATTATAATCTTCCAACAGTGGATCATTTAATATCAAACAGGGCCAAGAACTGTCCTTTACAGTCCTCTACCTTCCTGACAGATCATGTCTGTTAGGAAATCTAAGAAATCATTAACCCTGAATTTCGTTGATTCCTTTTTTCTTTCTATAAAACTCATCTTGATCTGACCAAATGTCACAATTAGACAGCATTTGCCTGTAGCAATATGACTTAAGAAACTGAAAGATCTCTCATAAGCCTGTGATAGTGGCTATTTTTGTGAGTAGGTCTCTGAACACTAAATAGTACTTATTTCTTGTCAAATTTCCATGCATTTAGAAAGATATGAAACTATTCTCTGCCCTAAAAAAAGGAAAGTCTGAAAAATTTTAAAACATCCTCAGTATCGCAATTAACTGAAAAAATATCAACTGTTAACTACAGAGACCATCAGAAATGTGCACATTGTATCATAAATACCTATTGATTTAAAGTAAATAGACAAAAGGATGACTTTTTAAAATTAGAATAAAGTGTTAAGACCCTTTATATTATTTGGGTTAAAGCTACTTAAATGAATTGGTAGATGATATGGAAAAGTAGCACTAACCTACACCAATTTCTTTGCCTTTTATAATTTCTTAAATACAAAAATTTAAAAAGGTCATTGTTTACTTTAATTTGTTATTATTTCCATGTTAATAATAACTAAGAAAAATGTGATAAAATAGACAACAAAGTATCTCCAAGTGATCTTTAATACTTTAAAAGGCTGGTAACCTAAAATAATGTATTTTTCATCTTGGTTTTTGTTTGCAGTTTGACACAAATACCTCCCTCCCTCAAATTTATTCTAAATGACAGCAGGTTACTATAAAACATACACAATTCTTCTACATTTCAAAGTTCCTAGCCTTGCCAAGGAGACAAGCAAAATCGATAATGAAAAATATATCCATGAGTATATAAACAAATTCTCAGTACACACCATAGACAGCCAGCCAGCAAAGGAAAATGAACTTATAAAGCCTCATGAATTTGTTAAGTAGAAAAGATTTTTCTATATTTAATAGGTATTTATAAGGAAAACATTTAAAGAAGGTATGATACACTCTTAAGCCAGTACTGTCACTGCCTCTCCAATCAATAACTAGTTATTTTACAATTGATATCAAGATATTGCTCTTATTGGAAGATTTTTCAAATAAATGCCACTTTATTCAAGTTGCCAAGAGAAAAATCAACCTGACCTGCACATGTTCCTCATTGTTGATTTTAAATAAATATAAGCATGCTAAATTAATGATCAAATGAAAGTACTTAAAAATTTTTGCTTAGAACAGCAATGGTTATAAATTTGAGTTAATTCATCTCATGTTAGATGTTGCAAATTATATTAAATATATCCTGACAAAACAACTTATTCTGTCTTTTATAACTACATAACAAAAGAAAAAATAGCAACCCTAATCCTGTCAGCTACATTTCAAAGCTCTAATAAAACAGTCGGGAAATTTATGTAAAGGGCACACATGCTATTGATGATGACACACAGGGCTCATTCTAACTTACACTTTAAAATGCTTTAATTCAAATACTTTTTAATAAATAATGGCAAGGAATTAGTGCTTTACAAGTGATAATTCAAACATACGATGTAAACTTTCCTACTGACAGGGCAAAAATTTTATCATAAAATATTATATACCGTGTTTCCCTGAAATTAAGACCTAGGCCGGACAATCAGCTCTAATGCGTCTTTTGGAGCAAAAATTAATATAAGACCCGGTATTACATTGTATTGTATTATATTATATACTATATTATATAAGACCCACTCTTATATCATAGTAAAATAAGACCAGGTCTTATATTAAATTTTGGTCCAAAAGATGCATTAAAGCTGACTGTCCGGCTAGGTCTTATTTTCAGGGAAACAGTAAAATGGATCAATAATAAACCGTACTTGATATTATTTTTATGTTTGTTTGCTTTCCTCTGAGCTTAAGTTTATGCTGTTACAAATAATTATTTATCAATCCATCCGTACTTTATTACACCTGGGTAAAATAGAATTGACATTTTTTTAACACTTCACATGACTTGTTTCCTGTCTTCAAGATGGTAGAATGTAAACTCTGATCAAGTCACTTTCCTGATTAAAATACTTTATAGTGAACCCTAAGCAGCCTCAGGATGAATTCAGAATTCTTAGCCTGGCTTTCAGAAATTACCCTTTGTTTAGCTCTGTAGCCTCTACCATCTTCCAAATTCACCCCTCCCTTCGCCCTTCCCGCCGCCCCAGCCCCCAGACACGCACACAACTAAAGCACTACTGAAACTTTCTGTTTCTACAAAGGATGATAATCTCTCCCACTTGTCCCCTTCTCCCAAGCACAGACTGTTCCCTATGCCAAAAGCCCTGTGTACTTCTCTAGCAGGGCTTATCTTGCTCCTTGCTGTATCCCCATTGCCTTCAACAGTGCCTGGCACAGAGCAGAACCTTGAAGAAGAATTTTGAGTGAATTAAGCCAATGATTTTTAAAGTTTTTTGTTTTTTAACTTTTGTTTTTGAAGGCGGGATTGACTGGAAACTTGGAAAATAATAACTGCTCACGAATGTTATCTTTTGCTGCCTTTCCCCCTCTTATTTAAAAGGGTAGTTTTTAGTCAAGTGGCTTTGATGTTTTTCTTAGTAAATAATACCAAAAATTTTACATGCAGGTATGGATATACAAAAAAAAAATCAAGAAGGTCACGATTGGTTTTATTTTTTTTACTTTGCTTATCTGTATTTAAAAAGTTTTTACTTTGAATATTTATTACTTAAATAATAAAAAGTATTTTAAAGAGTGCTATTGCATACTCTAAAAAGAAGCTTTATGCAAGTATTTCGTTTGTCCCTTCTACCAATTTAAAAGGTAAAAAGGATATTTAGAGATGCTCTACAGAGAGGAGTAAGAGTATGCTAACCGGGGGAGATTTTTAAAAATACTTTCCATTAACTTTTGCTTTAAAGTCTAACAGCCTTCTGATTGGTGGCCACAGCAGGCAGCTGCTAAGTTTAACTATTCCAGTCACTTCCCAGTCTTCACTTGAAAATGTTTCCTTTGTTCTAATCTCCTAAAATTCAAAAAAAACTTTTAAAAATCAGTTGACAAAAGCTAACAATGTAACCCCACCAAAGTATCTCACCCCATCCTAAAGATCATTTTTAAAAATTCATATATTCAGGCACTTTCATCTACTAAAGCTAAAGCTACTTTTACCTACTGCCTTCTTTCCCTTCCATCTCCCCTAGAGCATTTTAGTATTGTCATCCTTTACTAAAAGAAAAACGTGGTTCAAAGCAATTGACAAAACCTCTTTACAAGATGGTAAAACCAAATAGTGTTTCCCAACAATCCCCCCCCCCGCCACACACACACACACACACACACACACACACACAAACTATCCAAGCAAAAAAATCTGTATCTTCTTCTAGTCCGCCTTCTCCTCTCTGCTTTCTAAGTAGAGGCTGTCCACAGTTGATATCTCTACTTCCTTACCTTAGAGCCAACTCCTTAAAACACTGCTTTTTAGCTTGGATTCACTCTACTGAAATTTCTCCCTAACACCACAGATGATCTCTTATTCTAAGTCTTCTTTTTTGACTTCTGTGATGCCAATCCCTTGAGTTCCCCTCACATCTCCCTAGTGCTCCTTTTTAGTCTCAATCTCACATTCTTCCATCTATCCCTTCAATATTCCCCAAGGTTCCATCTTTGATCTCTTCACACTTTCTCCCTGGACAGTCCCATGAAGATGACTTCATTCCCATCTTATGGCTTCAAATAATAGACAAGCAAAGAAAAATGGGCCATATATAAGGGGTAAAAGGAGCAAAACTAATCTATGCTGTTAAAAGTTGGGATGGTTGGCAGGCATAGCGTGTGTGCGGCTTCTGGAGTGCTGGAAATGTTCCTTTCCTTAATGTGGGTACTTGGTTGCACTGGTGTGTTCATCAAGCTATACACTTATGATACGTATGCTTTTCTGTATAAATGTCCCACTTCAATAAAGGTATTTTTGAGCTAAACCTGAGTTCAGATTCCAGGTCTGATATGTGTTATTTGGCCAAATTACTTACGCTATTACAGTCTTAGTTTCCTCCTCATTAAAATGGAGATGACAAGACCTACTTCACAGCACTGTAAAGAATAAAATACGAAGTGTCTGGCACAATGTTTGAAAGCCAAGTACCTTATGCTCACAAATGTTATTTCTCTTCTCGTATCCTTTCTCAGTTCTGTACCTCCAGCCTAGACCCACTCCCTCCACACCCCAGCTCAAAACCACGTATCTGATATCCTCCCAAAGTGCTCCTCCAGCTCTAGGTCTGAATGGCACCGCAAACTGAACTCATCATCTTCCTCCGTACACTTATAGTCTCCCGAAGTCTATGACTGAAACTTTTACCCACAACTACAGTCGTCTTAAAAATCCTAATTTTCACATTTGGACTACCAAGTCCTACGTATTCTACATCCTAAGACATCCACTGGACTGCCCGCAGTGTAGAAAAATGATGTATTACTATAGCAACTCACTTATTACAACAGCTTCTTAACACGTTTGTCTACCCCTCTAACCCACCTTCCGTACTACTTCCAGAATTTTTCTAAACTGCGTCTCAGAAGATATCATGTTCTGCTTAAAACTGTGGGTCTCCCAGGTCAAGCTGTCACTCAAGGTCATTCTTGAAATAGTTCCTGTTTAACTTGCCAGATTAATCCCCTACAGCACATCCTGTCGAGCCAACCTTCTTGCAGTTCACCAAATATACCAAACTCTTTAATGCCTCCATGTTTCCACACATTTCTCTCCCTTGCATACTCTTTACTTGCCACCCCCCCTCCAATTTGTCTAATTCTTATTCCTCCTTTCATAAATATCCCCTTAGAAATAGCTCCTGAGATTATCACCGACCGCGGCTGTCTCAGTGTCCTTTTCCAGAGCTCCCACAGCACTTGCTGCATGCCATCACAGCGCTGTGTGATAATCGCAGATAGTGAGTCCCTCCTGGATAGTGAATTGCTGGTGGGCGGAACCTGCTGCGTTCTTCAGATATGGCTCAAAAGGGCTCAACAGAGGCTGACATATGAGAGACAGCAGAAAGCAGAAGGAATATTATCCCCGCCTCATAAAATGTATACGAATTTATACTGTCATAAAATAGTTCAATGGGTTTTTTAACTAATTTTAAATGCCATTTTGACAAAACCCAACTTTTTAAAAAGCTCTATTTTCTCAGGCCATTTATAGAAAGAACTAGTTGACTTGTTTCAAATGTTTTAAAAATTAAAATTTCAGTATTGTCCTGGATATTCCCCATTGGCCCTGCCAGATCTACTCTCTATCCTTTTTGCACGGCCGAGACCTGGGAGGCTGATCTGTATCCATAGAATACATCATCTTGGCTCTCTTGCCCTCTGGCTCCCAGTTGGTTTCTACAGAAAGGAGGCATCAGCTGAGGAGATGGTAGGAGAGAGAAGATCCCCTCCCTAGGCCTCTGTTTACAGTGAGTTTCCCAGCGGCTGGGGTCCTCTCCATAAAACCACAGCTCCAGGAGGGTGGTCTTGCTGCAATGACCACAGGTTCTGGTACCTGCCTTCTCCCTCTTCCCTTACTAGACCTAAGGAGGGTGACACTTCCCTTGTTGCTGATTCCTGGGTATTCCTCCATCCCTTGTTGGTTTCAATCATGCATATACCTTTATTAATCTCTCTTTAATAATCCTTTAAGGGAGCTATCCTGCTGGGGATCTAATACAAACACAGAAACATTTTGTCAACTAGCAGCATTTTTGCCAGTTCTTGCTGTAAATTCTCATTAACTACACCCCTATCCTACAGAAAACCATCACAGCCCTTTATGTTTTAGTGAAAACATGCCTACACCCTAACCTTTCTGGTCCTGAATTTAGAAGTCCAACTCATTTGTTTAACTGATGCAGTACCAATTTCAATTCCAGATTAATTAGTAAGTCATTTCCCAAGATAAACTCCTACCTGAAAAATATTCCCAATATATACACACATCCACGTGTGTGTGTATGTGTAATATATTATAAGGTAAGAAATCTCACTCAAGTTTTTCCATAACAATATTTCTAAATGAAAGAATAACAGTATCAGTCTCTCAGTGTAATTCAGAGTTTAAAAAATGTCTATTGAAACACCTTTAGTAGCATCCTAACAATAGCTATTGCTTAAATGCACTGATAAAGTACAATCATCACATAATTTTAATCCAATTATAAACAGCAAATGACACATGATTGTGCCATGTTGTGGAAAAAAAATAAAATGAAGGAATCATTTCTATTTTTTCTAAGTCAATACTACAGACATGACTATGTAATAGATTCAATATGGTTATACTATTGCTTCTACACCACATGGAACTTTCCAGATGCCCTAGTCTAAAAACAAACAAAAAACCCAATAGGCCATATGTGAGTTGGAGGAGACAATAAGTAGAGGAGACTCATAATTAGAGGAGAAATTTTATTTTTTCTAGACATTACATATTCTTCTATTTATTTCTGACTCTAAAATTTACCAAGTAAAGTAATTTATGCCAGATTACTTTGCCTCTAGATACAGGAAGAAGGTAAAAACAGCTCTACTTGGACTTATAACCTGAGCTTCTAACTGGCATCTTCCTCTCTGACAAGCATTACATCCAAGTTGTTAAATCTCAGATACCAGCTAAAGAGTTTGGAACTATTTGTGGAGCACTTTGGGTAGCTATAATTCTGCCCACCTTTTTAGCAGCTGTAAATACTTTCCTTAACCTTTTCCTTTAACCTCTCTCTATTGCCTCTCACCCCAACTGAAAACGGCACTATCCATTTTTAGTGCCCCACCCACTCCCCAACCTCACAACTCCCATTATTTTTTTCCCACATTAAGCAGTGAAATACATGGAGGCAAAATAGTTACAATGGATACAGCAGTTAAAAACCTGAGTCTGAATCCAAACTATGTAACTTACTACGTGGCCTTGGACAAGGTATATAACTTTACAGAGACTGGGTTTCCCTTCCCCATATGTGAAATGGGGATTATATCTACTTTATGAAGTCACCAGAGGGATTGAGCAAGAAAAGAAGCCAAACATAAGAAGGCAAATATTGTATGATTCCATTTATACACCGTACTTAGAAGAAATTAATCGTGACAAAAAAACAGAATGGTGGTTGCCAAGGGCTGGGGGGAAGAAAAAAAGGGGAGTTATTATTTGATGGGTAGAGTTTCAGTTTGAGAAGATGAAAAAGTTCTAGAGATAGGTGGTGATGGTTGTGCAATAATGTGAATGTATTTAATGCCAGTGAAGTATACACCTAAAATGACTAAAATAGTAAATTTTGTTATATATATTTTACCACTATGAAAACAAAAACAAAAGAATAGTGTATCAATAATCCATATCAAGAGAATATCCCTTCCATATAGGAGTCAAAAAAGGACAAAACCCTTCTTTTTCCCTCCCACTATCCCTACTCTCCAAATTGAAGCTAATTGGCAAAGAAATAGAGAAGAGTTCATTAATCAAAATTAGCCTGAGCTTTCACGTTAGAAATCCAACTACCCCAAACCCCAAACCAATCAGCTTATATAACAAAAGCATAAGGATTTCAAATAAAATATCAGACTTTACTCATGATATAGCACTTTTGGAGTTAAGAGATGGATAGCATTGTGTTTAACACACTGTAATCATATTTTTCATTTAATCAAACTATTGACATAAACTTTTAACTATCATCTAATCTAAGATTCTCTTTTGAAGCAAATCCATATCTAAGCCTTCTTAAAATATATCATGAATCTCTAATTTTACAAGAGATAGCTGTAGTATAATGAAAGAAACACTGACCTTGGAACCAAAAATATCTAAATATGGTTCAGCTCTGCCATATAATATCTGTATTACCATATCTGGGTAGGGCAACTTCCATTTATAAATCTCAAAAGTCAATAGGAATGATGACCTACCTCACAGAATTACTGTTGAGATTTAAATAAAATAAGCATATGAAAATACCTTGAAACTGTATGAATGTCTAATCACTATGTTGTTCACCTGAAACTAATATAATACTATATGTCAACTGTAATTGAAAAATTATTTTTAAAAAACACCTTGAAACTATAAAGTATAATTCCATTTATATTACTAAATTTGTTAAAACACAAAGGAGATTATTATCAAAAATTCACATTAAAAATATATACATATTTCATAGTAGTACAACTAGGTAATCTCCTATAGTTCTAAAATTCACAGAAAGACTGTTAAAATGCCTATATTATAGCAAACACTTCTTTAGAAATTACGTATTAATCCTGGTACCAAATATTAGAAATACTGAGGAGGAAATGAGTTAGATATAGTGATTGTGATAGGTTATCATCCTCAATAAATGGAAGTTAAATCCTCAATTCATTTATTCCTCAAATATTAGTAAGAATTCCAAGCACTGTGCTAATCAGTGACAATACACTGGAGATAACACCATGGTTCTTGTCCTCAGGGAGTTTGCAACCTAAATGGGAGATGAGACATAAAACAGAAGATCACACAAATAACTCATTAGTTTATGATAGATGTGAAAAAGGAAGAGTAGAAGTTGCTGTGTGAGCACAGAGGGAAGGGGTCTAATCCAATTGGGGAAATTTTATGCCAGTTGTATCATCCTTTGTCAACCCAACAGCCTTCAAGTGTTCAATAAATCTTAGCTATTTCTATCATCAACATTATCATAAAAGCCTATGTTCCACTGTCCTTGTTCGGAACAACTGTACCCCTGGGGTTTGGGAGACGAGATAGTATCTCCCAAACCTTACTATCTAGGAAAACCCAGATAAACAAGAACCGTCACCTAATTCTTCAGTAAAAACCAAAACCAGGCTCTAGGAAACAGCTCCTCATCCCAAATTTGACTCATATTTTATGTATCCTTGAGCAATTATGCTGATGCTGAAATGTTTCCTCAATGGTACTTGAAACTTGCCTGAAATGCCCTAACCCCAAATCTTCTCCTGATTCTTTCAATATTACTCAGGTTTCTGCTTAAATGTTTCCTTCTCCAAGAACCTTCCCCTGACTACCCACTCTAATGTAGCCTCCCAGTCACTCTCTATATTATATCACCGCACTTCATTACTTTTAGAGCACTTAAGACTATTTGAAATTGCCTACCACATCTATTTACTTGCTTATTATTGCATATTTCTCCTTTAAACTTGCAAGTAAGTTTCATGAAAGCAGAGACCCATTTTATTATCTCCATATCCTCAAGATACATCTTCCTTGCCAGATATCTCGTTTTGTTTAGGTAGTCCAGGTGCTAGGGAGCAATGTTTCCTGCCCAGAGGGTGAAGGATGACTGATTTAAGCCAATTATGGTAATGCCGTTACCTCTGCAGGGAATTGTTTTTAGGGAAGGGAATGTGACAGTTGTCTTCCATAAGGCCTAAGAAGACATCTGCTAAGCAACTTCAAGAAAAGGTTTTCCTCCCTGATAAAGAGACATGAAGAAGGAAAAACCTTGCCCTTCACCCTGCCTTTTTACTTGATTGTATGAGAAGTGACCCCGGGAATCTGATGTAGGGATAGTGCATTCCTGAGGGGGAAATCATGACGGCAGAGAAACTGATCCTGAACCCTGATGTTCTTGATTCACTGAATCAACTCTGAAACTACCTCTTCCAGATGCCTTGTTAGATGAGATTTATTTTTAAATTCTGATCAGTTAAGCCATTTTCTATCTCCTGTTTTGATAACTGCAGCCAAAAGCATGATAAACTCTTAAGCCTCTGTTACTTCTGTAACATTAACAGAAAACAGAACCCACGAGTCTAGTAGATTATTGAGGGGGTTAAATGAGACAATGCAAGTAAAGTCTAAACATAAACAAAATACTCAAATGATAACACTGCTGTTATTGTTGCAATTAAACTATAACCTTCTATGCCAACACTCCACAAATTCTTTATGTAGTAGTTAGGATTCTGTTTTCTTAACAGAAAACATTCACTTTAATCCTGTTTAAATAAAATCATTTTTAATAATTAATTTACCGAGCTTTCTTCTATTAGTAGCTCTTGGAGCTTTCTCAAGTTTGAAGTAGGTAAATAAAAGGAGAATCAAGGCAAATATCAGATCACTAACAAAAAATAATCATATTAATTTCAGGGAGAGTCTGTTTTTAATACAAACTCCTCCCTTAATTTACATGGACAGAGATACATATAAATTTTCATCTATTCTAACCTTCACAAATATTTTGTCACTATTTTAATACGGCTTAGATTATATTAATCAAAAATTAAAACTATACTAGTAATGAAAACTATATTAAGATCTACAATTACAAAAAGTATATTTAAAAATAGGAAAAAAAAGTGTTATACTTCAGTTTCCACAATTTTTTGCACCAAACTTTGTTTGATATGCCATGAAGCAAAATTAATACAGAAGATCAAAAGTAGGAGACCTCCAGGTCATTGGTTCAAGTTCACTCCAGCTGAATTGTGATTTAAGATGTTATGATAGTTCATTACTGTCAGAAAGCTGTTTAGTAGCCTACATGCAATAAAATAATCAAACTTCTTAAAGTAAAATATGAGGGTAGTTCTATCATTATTAAAGAAGTGCCACCAACTGAAATTTCTCTTTTAAAGATGGACAAGGAACAAACATTAAATCCTCCATTGCACTGGAACTATCCATGCTCTTCTGAGTCCAGATAAATTTTGGTCCTGTCAATATTACAAAACATAATTAGCTCCACTATTCAAAAATTTTTAACTATTAACCTACTTTGACAAAAATTACCAGTTATCCATTATGCCCATAAATTTGGGCAGCTGTAGGACTATGAAAAGTTACCTGGAATAACTATTCTTCTTCCCTGGGTGGACAACCGTCCACCTGTTTTCCAATGTCCTCACACAATAAATAAGATACACAGTTTGGGCATGGTAAGAACAGCCTCTACTATTTCTCTGACATTCCTGAAAATGAGTAGGATATAAATCTTGATTGACCACCCTTCAGATCACTTTTCATAGAATACATGAGGTTTTGATATAATGGTCAAATAACTCTCATAGTCCTAGCCATGTTAAGATAGATATAGATATAGATAAAACCTTACATGAATAGATGTTACATATGTAAAATATATACAAAATCTGGTAAGTAAGGTTTAAAATCTAAGATAACCACTTATTTTTTACTCTAAATTCTTCAGATGTTAACAAATATATCTTATTCAATTGCTCCAATGCTACTTTAAATCCTTCCTTGGGGAAACAATAAGTTATTAATACAAATAATATTCTAGCATATATTTACAAAGACTCACATATTATTTGCCAATACTATGTCACTAGCATGTAAACATTTTGTATCATTCCCATACCAATGTCAAAGCAATAATGTACACACAATTGTAGAGAATATTCCCCCCCCCCCCGTACTCCGAAACAAAATTATAATTATCTTCAGTACATATTTTTAAATTATGTAGTCCCAGCACCAGTACTCTTTTAAATCCTGTACATTAATCCTCAGTGCTATGTACCAACATTAATGTCACAGTTGTAATCTCTATGGAAGAAAAAAGATTCTAAATACAAATTGTTTTTTTCCCAAATTTTACTTCCAACTCTAAACTATTGGGGTGAAATGTCAATAAACTGCAACCTATATATTTCCCCCACCCCACAATGTATGTTTTAATTTTTAAAAAGAATAATTCTATTTTCTAGTAGTATTTGAAGATAAAAGACACATTTGATCCTCTACTGCAGAGCAACTAAAATTTAATTATTTTTTTTTCACCTGGAATTGGTTTTATATGGCAAACTGGCTCTAAAGTGTGGGAATAAACCTTTCATTTTTTTCTTTCACAGCTCTGAGAAAATACATTACAATATTAATACCTTTTCTAAGAGTCAAGATAAATCTCTGGATAAACAATGCTAAAATTTAACTCTCAACATTTTACACATTTTCTTTTAGGCTTCTTCTTTCAAAAAACTCAATTTTCAGTATTTCTGAAATAATGGAGAAGAGAGCAATCGAAAGAAAAATTCTCACAGACAAGATGACATATTAGATACAAGTTCTTTATCATTTTGGAGGAAACATCTGGGGATTGAGAAGGGGAGAGTCAATTTAATATCTTACAGAAAATTTCATTCCCATAATGGTATTCCTTCATTAGTTTTAGAAATCTTGAATTGCGTTAACTGCTCGTCAATCAAGTTTCTAAAGAGATCTGTAGTATTTCATTTGTCTTAACTTTATTTCCTTCAGAAAGAAAGAAAAGAGGGTTTAAAATTTTTCAGGATGAGTAACCAGTAAAAAAAAGGGGGACAGTAAGGTGATGCTGGCAGATACTAAATCCAATAAACTTTCTTTTACATAGAGTACTATTTCAATGTTCATTCTGTGACCACGTAAAAATGGGCATATATATGTTTCTCGGTATATTTAACTAAAAGATTCATAATTTAAAAACCAAAGTTACTTTTCAGAGTCCCAGGTTAGATGCAGTTTGGTTTCTGTAGTTTCTGACTAGTTTACTTAATATAATGTCACTGTCTAGTATGTGTATCATATGTTCAACTTTGCTTTATAGTAGATTCATATTTCTGTGCTGTTCCATACTTTAGATGATCAAATTAGTTTAATAAAAAAGTAATTACCACTACTCATCAGTTTGTAGGTGGCAGTTATCTCTCTATAGCAGTATGGCTTAAAGTTCAGCAACATTTCATATAGGAATTGTTCACAACTACTACAATATCTAATTTTAAAACTTAAGTGATCAAACAAAATTCATAGAGGAAAAATCTGAATGAACAAAAATTCTCCATTATTTAAGCTTTAAACATTCACTCCTAAAATTTCTGTCTTCCCCACACCATGCTCATATTTGCAGTCTATCAAAATGGAGGGTATAAGTATCAGAGTTAACCAATGGTTAAGATCACGTATCTGATCAAATCTTTAGTTTCTTATATCTGATTATGCAATGCTGTTCCCTAAATCTATAGCATCCTACCCTTAGATGAGAAAGGCCATCTGGTATACTGAAAAATGCATCTTTCAGTTTCAGCCACAGGTTCTAAAGTTAGAGAAATCTGTATTAGAAACCTACTTAGCAGTGATTCCCTGGGCAAGTTACTTTTCTTATTTCTTTAATTGAGAAAAAAAAAAATCACTATCTTGCAGAATTGGGAGAATTAGTCAAATTATGTATAAAGCACTGAACACAGTAACTGGCACACAGAATGATAAATAATAATTACTGTTTTGCTGTTATTGGCTATTTTTGAAATGCAACTATGCTATAGAATGTGAACTCAAACATCCAAAGTCCTTATTGTAGAGGTCATTGAAAAAGTTTTTTTCCACATTGAAAAAAATTCCTTTGACTCCAACAACTTCATTTATTCAAATATTTATTTTGTGCTTTCAACATACTACGGCCTACCCCTAATGTCAAGGATACCACAGAGAAGAAATTAGAAGTCATCCCTTGCCCTCAAGAAACTTACATTTAAGAGGAGGCTAGAAATTAAACAACCAGTTATATAATTACTTAATTACAATTGTGATTTGTGCTATAAAGAAAGCCTCCAAAAGGGAGAAATGACCTAACAGGACCAGAATTAAATTTCTATACAAACATCCCACCTCCCTCCAAGGGTTTTCAATCATTCTCTCTATAATTAAACCTAATCCAAACCTTTGTATAGACTTGATCTGTCTGTTTTTTAAAACAATAAAATAAGTAATCAACCTGACTGGCCATTTTTTTAAATTTTATTTTTAAATTATAGTTGACATACATTAGTTTTAGGTGTACAGCATAGTGATTAGACATTTATATACCTTACGCAGTGATCCCCTCAAAAAGTCTAGTA
The DNA here is from genome assembly GCF_036562045.2 of Rhinolophus sinicus. Classification (NCBI taxonomy): domain Eukaryota; kingdom Metazoa; phylum Chordata; class Mammalia; order Chiroptera; family Rhinolophidae; genus Rhinolophus; species Rhinolophus sinicus. The sequence goes on along the minus strand of NC_133753.1, from coordinate 147,108,400 downwards.
TATATAACTGTGTGTGGTGACAGATGGCTTATAAGTTATTATAAGTGACACAGTTATTATATTATTGACTATATTCTCTATGCCATTTTTGTGTTCAGAACTGTATACTAAAATTATAGAAACTGTACAACCAACAAATTAATTTCAAGTATTCCAATGGTGACTTAATGAAAGAGAAAACAAAGATATAATATTGGTAAGCAGTTGTCAGCTACCCCATTATGAATTCATGTTAGTAAACATTTCTTGATAGATTATAAAACTAATTATTTTTACTTTACATGCATGCCATTGTTGATAATGACTCATTTTTCAAAATGTTTTTACTAAAAATATTTACATATTTATTACTGAAAAACAAATTATTTCTGTGATTTTTAAGATCAGAACAATTCCAATTTGCTTACTAAAAGAGAATTCTTCTTTGCTCAGTTACATTTTTAATCTACCACCATAAAAAATTTTTTGTTTAAATCTGGTGACATCCATTTTAAAGACAACTTCAAGATTTCTGTGTTCAGAAGTAGTACACTGTTGTAGAACAGTGCCATTCAAGTCCCAAAAAAACATAAAGGGAGAAACTGAGCAATCAGATCAACTCTTTCACCAAAATGAAATTTAGTTTATTCTGTAAAACAGAATATACCTCAATGTTTGTCTTAGATTCAAACAACATTCACCTAGAAATTAATGCAACAACAATTAACCCAGAACAGTCATTGTCAATTCTCCAAAAGAAGCCTCTTCACCTATATTTAGTTCATAAGGCAAGCCAGACCAGGATGGCTGATGCCAATTATAATGAATGGAAGAAATATATTTAAATCAAATAGCACCATCTAGCAGAACTCTCACCACTTTGCTTACAAGAGTAGATGTTACTGGGTGTTCCATTTGGTAGATCTGACAGCAAAAGTGGCAATTATTTGTTTTCATGACAGAATCACAGAATTAGAGCTAGAAAGGACCACAGACACACCAGGTCCAACTTCCTCATTAATTATCTCAGATATTAAATTTTTTTTTCACTAAGGTATCAGAATACAGATTAAATTCAGCCATTCCAGGGAGTTCAACTGAAATTTAGAATTAATTTGATTCTCAAATTAAATCACCCCCCAAATAGATAAGATTATGCCTCAATACATTTCAATTCCTTCACTCCTAGGAACATGAAATGCAAGTGGTCTGTAATCATTAAAACATCCTTCTCTAAATGTTTTTATTTTATCAGCTATATACGACCAAATGATTAATGCACACAAATTAGGTTGTTATTTCAACTTCAATTCCAGTAACCGCTGTTGCTTAACCAAGCTATAACGCTAAGTCTTTTATATATCCCCTGTCACAGCACTAAGATCCTAAATGTTGCTCCTCAGAAAATACCTCTCGGGGGAGGGGCGCGGGACAGCATCTCGCCGTTAATTTTTTTGTTGTTGTTTCGCTACATCAAGGCCTGCCACCCCTAAATCCTATGGGGATTGTGTTGCTGCCAACCCAAAGATTAGGAAATGCTCCCATCCCTAGGGCACAAGAAACTTTCAGAGGAAGACTAACTGCCTAAAGCAAAGAGGGAAAGTCGCGAATTCTGTTTCTATTTATGCAGCTATTTCCGTGCGCAAGGTAACCAAAGTAGCTTTTGGGAGATGCTCTCACTTTTCCCCAGTATGAAACCCCTCGGAAAGGGAGAGCGTATTCAACGACAAGGATAAGCCTCACCCTGGAGTGGAGGTGGTTACTGGGAATCACTGATCTGCTGCACAGAAAGAAGGGGTTCTTCCTCAGTGGTCACAGTCACTATTCACTCTCATTTTTAGTAACAACCAAATCACCGTTACAAGTAAGTACACAAGAATAGCAGCAAACAACCTTGCTTCGCAGTGTGCCGTGACGGTGCCATCCCGGCCCGGAGGGGCTCTTTTCTTGCCGGCCTCCCCTGGGCTCCCACCAAAGTTAACACCTGTATCTTCCCGTAACCCCGATCAAACAACTCCTTCCCACCTCTACGCTTCTCCCCTTTCTGTAAATCCCTCTTCGGACTACTGCCCACTGCCCACCACATACAACCCTCCTCGCGCCGGCCTCTGCAGCTCACACAACTACCCCCTCCGGGCGCCCCACGACCACCACCACCCCGCCCGCCGCCCAGGCAGCCGCGGTCCCCAGATATTTGGGAAGCAGCAAGTCTCCCAAAAAAGTTCGCCAGCCGCCGCCGCCGCCGCGGCGGAGTTGGTTCGGCTGCGAGAGGCAGAAACGCCAGCTCGCTCCAGTGATCCCTACTCCTCGCCAGCACACTTTTCCTCCCCGGGAACTCGGTCCTTCTCAGACTCCCAAACTTCTACGGCTCCGCCGGCTCCCACCGCCCCTGCCCCAGCTCCACGAGGCGCGGGGTACAGAGAGCGCCGCGTCCCTCCGCGGGCCCAGGAGAGCCCCCACGCCCACCCGATCCACGCCCGCACACGCCCTCCGCGCCCCGCGCGCGTCTCCGCGCCCCGCGGGGCCCCGCTCGGTCGCTCAGCGCCGGGCTTCCGTCCGCCGCGCTCCCGGCACCGCCGCCCTCGCCTTGCCCGGCACTCCCCGCCCCGATCCCCAGCGCCTGAGCCCCTGCTGTGGCTCCCCTCGTGCGGTCCGTCCTGACCCCAGCCGGCTCCTCCAAATACCCACGTTCCCACCGCGCTCCCTCCTCCACGCAGCTGCCCCCTCGCACCCGCCCCGCGACCCCAGGTAGCTCTCCGGGTCCCCGCAGCCCCGGGCCCCAGCTCTAAAGTTACTTTATAAGGAGGTGAACCCGCGGGTTATTTTCCTCAGTCACCCAAACAAGTTTCCATCCTCTCCACCAGCACCGCCGCCGCCCCCCAACACACTCGCTCCCTCCCGCCCGCAGACCCCACGGCCGCCCTCCCCGCGCGAGCACCTCCTGGGAGTCAGCCGCTCCCCGCACCGCAAGCCCCCAGATCGCGTACCCCTCCCCCTGCCAGCCCACCCCCGGCTCTCCCCGGGCGGAGAGTGTCTGTGTATCTGTGTGTCTCCGAGAGAGTGTGCGAGTGCGTGCGTGTGTGTGCGCGCGTGTGCAGGAGGAGGTGGTTGAGAAGCGGAGACACTTACTTCTCCCGGGCCTGGCTGTCGGACGGGACGGCGCTGCTGTTACTCTTGCCTTTGCCGTACATGCTTGTGCCGAGAGCAGCTCCCACTGTCACGCACCTGTCAACCCATCACAGCCTCCCCGGGAACAGCCCCGTCCCCATGGCGACCCACGCAGCCACCCCCACTATTGGCCACCCCACGCCAAAGCTCCGCCCTTTTTGCCCAGGCAACGCGCGAGACTGACAGGCCTCCCCCTCCCTCAGGCCTTCCGAAGCGCGCGGCGGCAGCTACAGCCTAAGCGGCAGTCTCCTCCCTCCTTCGCTCCCTCCCGGGTTCCCTCCCTCCTTCCCTCTCCGCTCTCCTCCCTCCTCCCGCTCTCCTTCCCCCTCCCCCCTCCGAACCCCGGCGCAAGGGGGGAATTAGAAACTGCTCTAGAAGGATTTTAAACAACTGGCTGTTCCCTCCGCCGCTGCCCCTCCCCCTGCGCCGCCCGCGCGCGGCTCCTCACTGGAGAGAAGGCGCCGGGAGGAGGGGAAAGTGCGGCCTGGAGTCTCTGGCAGGAGCCGGCAGAGCTGGAGCCTTGGCGGCCCCAGACTTCAGGGCGCCGGCTGAGTACACGGACAGACCTACGGTCCCTGCCACTCTGGGGGCCCCCAGCAGCCTTCTCCCGCTTCTCTCCTGTCTGTGACCCCGCGCGGGTACCCAGGATTGATCTTTGCCGCCCTCAGCCCTCCTCCCTGGGGTGTTGCCCCAGCCCAGCTCCCTGAGGGCCGGCTGGCGACTGATACACTCGCTGTTCCCTCGACCTTCTAGCAGAGCGACCGGGAGCAATTCGCCTTCCCTCCTGGGGAGTGACTGCGCCTCGGGCCTTTGGCGCCGCTGGGGTGGTGTCGCCGGTTCCCTGGGGCTGCTCCCTGCGCCCCGGGGAAGCACCCGGCCTCGGGCCTGCCTCCTCTTTAGAGGTGAGCCTGCCTCCTACAGATGGCCCGGTAACACCTAGGACCTCAGTGTTTCCCTACCCCTGCCCTTCCATGCCCAGAACCCCGTGGCGCACCGTGCACCAGCTCCCCTGCAAGATCTGCTACAGAAAGGGCCCCAGTGATCCCCACCTAGCCTGGTTTTCCAGCCTGGTCTATTCATCCTGACCTCTGGAGTGGGAAGGGCCATAGAAGACCTTTAAAGACATCCCTGTCCTTGTCCATTAGAATAGGCCCCATCCATGCTCCAAACTCCGAGGTGTGCAGATCTGTGCCGGAGCTGAAAGGCTGCCCGAGGTTATTTCTGAATCCAAGCCCCTAATCCCATTTCAGTAAATGAGCAAAAGTTTCTAAAACACACACAACCTGCTTCTCAATAGAACTCCATCTTTTATCTTGTAGAGGTCCTTGGATGTAAAAATCAAACAGTGCAAATGGGGTTAGAAAGAAGAGATGGGCACCAAACAGGGAGTGACATGGGAAGAGGGATGCAGGTGTTTGGACCAGAGGAAACATCAGGAAAGGATGAATAGACATGGAACAACTATGGGAGGGGAGAGGAAATGGGATTCAAGTGGGAAAAGTACCTTTCTATTCCTTACATATAGCTTCAAGCTTTTAGTAGTAGGATCATAAAAATTCATATGAATATAAGAAGATAGATGGAATGGAAAGAAATGGGCTTGTGTGGGCATTGACAGCAAGTGGTAGGAATAAAACATCAACAGAAGGTTAAGGAAGGGCAGTTAGTAAAAATCAGAGAGAGAATCAGAAAAGGGGTTGGCAACTAAACATAAATCAAAAACTGAAGAGGAAGGAACTACTATATTGGTGTTAAGGAAAATGAAAAAAAAAATGGAAAAGATAAAGTGTAAAAAGATACCGTAGGAGAGAAGAATAAAACAAACAGGATTAAATGAAGAAGCCATAGACTATGATAGCAAAAGAAGATAACAAAAAACAATAGAGAACTGACATTATAATAAAAAGGTATAAGAAAAATAAAAGCACTTTTATTAAAAAAACAAAAGGTCAGCCTATAGAAGTGAGGATAAAGAAAGAGAAAAAAAAAAAAATCACATTGGCTTAAATTGATGAATTTCCAAGAGAAGAAATTTGCCATTTCTAACTCAAAATTCTTTCTGTTTCTAATGACCTACAGTGATTTGGTGGTGGGGAAGTGGCATTCACAGACTGAAGAACTGGGAGTGACGCTGAGCCAGTGAGCCTCTCTCTTTTGAACTATTGCTCAAAATGCTCAAATGTGTGTAAGGCTGCCACTGTTTACAGACTCCACCTTCAAGGTTAACATTATGTAATTTGTTATTCAGTTATCTACTTCTATTGGCTTTCACCCAGAAAATTATTAGCATCTCAGGGCTCCATCACCCATAGAACACTCCGTATAAGGTGCTGCATAGAGAATGTTGTCAAGGAGGGAGTTCTGGCAGCTGCTAATCCATGCCCCTGCCCACACCTGGAATACGGTAAGGTTTCCATTAAAAAACTAAGAGTGGGATTTGTACTATTATCTAAAAACAAATTAGGTATTTTGCACCTATGTTGGGATTCTCTAACCATGGTTGTCAGTCGTGGCACATTAGAATTGCCTTAGGAAGATTTATTTATTTGTTTCTAAATACAAGATCTGAGACCCCACTAGACTAACTAAATCAGGCTAACTAAATCAGAACCACTGGGGATGGACCCAGGCATCTGTATTTTTTATAAGTTCCAAGTGATTCTTATATGTAATCAGGGCTGCTTACCCTTACTCTTCGGTATCAATTTAAACACAGCCAATGTGCACTATCAGATCTCAGAATGAGATTTTTTTTAGGTTATGGTTATACATAGCAGATGACCCTTCCTACGTAAGGCATTAAGCATCTTTACAGTGGACTTTACTTTCTACTCACTGAGCCAACAAATTTGTTAATAGCATGAAAATGTATGACTGCATATGTTCTTATAGTACAAGACCACAAATAGCCATAGTTTAATTTGCTATTTCCTAAAGAGAAAGGAAAATGAAAGAAAACAAGACAGGGTGTTTGCTGTCTACTATAGTTTATTCATTTGGTTGTATTTTACCCAGATTTGTTACATACAAGAGTCCTTTGGGTAATGGCATATTTTCTGATATTTAAAAAAATAAATAAATAAATTACAGATCTACACAGTGGGGTATGGAATTCAGAACAATTTGCTCTTAGGATCTGGAAAGAATAAAATGCTAAAAGGTCTTAGTTCAGAACTTGCCAAGATAATGTCAGTTACCTTTACAAGAATGTTCTCATCCAACAAATACACAAAGTGAAAACATTACTATTCCTACACATGATAACCTTAAAGCTTAAGTAATCAAATCAATTATCATTAGAACATCTCAGCAGTTACCTGAACCATCTCTATTTTATTTTCCTCTTAATGTTTACACAGGTAAATAAAATGCTTCTTTGCCCTTGTTAAAATTATTTTGAGTACAAAGAATGTTCTTTGCATCAGCAACTATGTCTCATGGGGCCAATGTTGTAATTAATGAGATTTGAAACACATATTCAGAGCCAAATTTGAGATCCCAAACACAGAATTGAAGATCCATTGTGTTGTTTGTTTTTATTTTTTAAAAGGGGTAAGAGATACAAGATTTAAAGCTTCCTAGTGGAAAGACTCATAATTTATTTTGTAGAAGTCTTGGGGATTTTTTTTTAAACCTCACAAATGAGGCTGATTCATTTTGGGAGGCTGCATTTGGGGTAGGGGAATGCTGACCAGCTGAGCCACCAGAATGGAGCATTTGCATTTGAGGTTGATTTCTTTTTTATTTTTTTTATTTTTTTTAACTTTATTCTTTCAGATATAGAACACCACAGTTACTAAATCATCAGGTCCCCCCTTCTACCCCCATTTTGTTTGGGCACAAATTTCTCTTTCTGGAACCTGCATCTTATTCTTGGAAATCTTCATCATTTTAAAACATGCAGTTCATTTATTTTACCACCCTGCTCAAGTTCTAGATTGACTATACATTTCTTTGATCCTGATTTATTTCTCTAAAACGTTAAGGTTAATAATGTTTATATTCTTACAGTGCATGGCACTTCAGAAAAGATTTCCCTTTGCTATATAGAACAAAGAGGTTGCCTCTTTATGTTTAAATGGAAGCTAATTATGAATTTAATTATTTGTATCACACAGAATACTTAACATGTTAACTTAAAAAGAAAAGTATTGGGGTGGCTGGTTAGCTCAGTTGGTTAGAGCGTGGTGCTAATAACACCAAGGTTGCTGGTTCGATCCCTGCATAGACCACTGTGAGCTGTGCTCTCCTAAAAAAAAAAAAAAGTGTTTAAAGTAAAAATATTTACTCTAGGAAATACTGAAATTAAAATATTTTAAAAGGAAATTGAAATTAAACATTAAAATGATTTTTCTTATTTGGGGGTAATATTTCTAAAGGACAAAACTGTTCTATTTATTTGTTTCATAAAACTACTTATTTTATGGAAATTACATCGCCTTACTTACATTCATATCACTTTTCATTTCAAATTGTTTAAAAGATATCCATTCATTAGTACTCAATATACCCGTAAGATATTCCTAACCAGATTTTTAAACTGGGTAAACTGAGTCCTAGAAAGATTCATTAATATGATCTGATCCATAAAGAAAACAGAACTAGTTCCAGGATGAGAACTCTGTGTTCCTGGCTGACAGTCCAGTTCCCAGACCACAAAGCCACACCTCTCCCTCTCAGAAGTGACTATTCCACAGAGGAATGTGAGCAAGCTCTGAGCTGTTTGTCACTCAAACTACTGCGTGAAAACTCGTTCCCAGGCAGAACAGACCAGCATTCCCAGATTCACAAACTGCTCACATGCCATGTGGTCTCTTCTACCAGAATAATAAATGAAATGGGGCCTGAAATTAACATTATTTGACACACTGCTATTGGTTTAACATCAGTTAATCTGAGTCAGTAACTCTTAACCTATTGCCCTAGATTTTAAAAATCCCAATTTAGATATTCATAAACATCAATGCTTAGGAGAGACAATGTGCAGATCTACCAGTTTTAAACAGTTCCATCTCCAGAGTGCTCAGTCTTTTTTAGCACCATCGAGAATTTGAAATTTAGTGATTTGGAATAAAATAAAATAATCCTGATATAAAGAATTGTGCATAAACTGAAGATGAAGAAAACTGAGCTACCATGTATGGCAATTTCACACACGTTAGAACAGTTTGCAAAACAAATTCCAAGTGTTGCAGTGTTCACTGGCTGGATTTTTGTCATTAAATGTTGCAAGTTATGTAATAGGAAGTATGCCAAAGAGTGTTCTTTATTCAAAATAATACTGTATTCTTTGTAGTGCGTTCCTAAATCTTTACAATGGTTTTTTACCTACTAAGGTTATGCCAACATGATATCTTTGCACTCTGAGAGTTGACAAAAGCCCCAGTCTCAAGGAGGCTATGCAACATTCCATGCAGTGTCATTTCTTTCTGTTGGGAATGGAAACAGAGGGAAAAAAAAAATCTACAATTGCTTTTCATAATTTTCCAAAACAACCTGGTCCTCTTAACCAAGTGTGGCAAAAAGAGAAGATGACAAAATGTACCACTACTATATTTTATTTACCTTGGAGTCATTGATGAATAAGTGGTTAAAATATGTTTTAAACTTCTTTAATAGTATTAAAAATCCATTTAAGATAAGTGCTGAATATAGCCATTTCCAATAGTGAGCAAGAAGGTATAAACAATCTTATCAGAGTCATATATACTTGCCAAAGATATAGAGGGCACTTTAAATATTTTATTCAGGGACACTCAAAAGTCTTGGTAACCAACGGGGCTCCATCCTATGTATTTCAGTAAGTCCCCGAAAATGTATTAAGTATTCTGTGGTAGTAATTGCTACCTGCTAGCATCATCATCATTAGATTATACATGTACAAACCAGATTCCTCACCAGATAAATAATTTTATATCATTATCATCAACTTCCCTAATGCATCAAGTCTTTTTTCTTGGACCTAAATTCTTGAGGCAGAGAATAGAAGGACCCCCCTGCCATATGGTGCTAAGGGATTGACTACCACACGGCAAATCCCCATCAGCCTCGCCCAACTTCCAAGACCCAAGTTGTCTGTGGTATGGGGGCCAGTGCTAAGAAAGTTAAGGAAGAAGACATTTTTGGCTCTGACCTGCTACTGCTGCTTTGTGGTACCTCCTGCCCTGTCCTCCCTCTAACACTCATGAGATTTTTGGTTCTTTAAGGAGAACCTTAATCAGTGTCTACAGTCCTGTGGATACTACTTAGGGCTCAAGTTTTTGTTCCTGTCTGGATTAAGCAGTGTTTTGGCCAAGGATACTGACCTCTGGAATATTTTCCTTTGGTACTGTTTGATGCTGTTTGATGCTGAGTTACCCAGGAATTAGAGGCTTCAGGAGTCCTATAACCATTTGCTTTGGCTTTCTATCCTAGTGCCCGTTTCTAGAAGGGAGGCAGACAAAGATCTTACTCTGGTGACGGATGGAGGTACTCTGCAGAGAAGGGTGGTCAAGGAAGAACGCAGTGCCCTTTTTCCCACCCCTCTGGAAGAGTTGTCCCTACACCCCAGCTTTCTGTACTGCTTCTTTTGTTCTAGCCCCGGCTATAGTGTCCTTTAAGGAGATGCTAGCTCTGTTCTATAGTTTCGGTGTTTTCCTTATTTTACAGGAGCATTTATCACTTGTGGCACAAGGAGACATATGCCACATCCATGTCTCAGGAATTTTCTAAAGGGGTTGTGAGAGGGTGGGGTCTGTTGGGGAGCAGGACTACATCTCATCAGCTCAGCTTCTAGTCAGTGTAGGTCCCTTCAGAGGGCTTTAGTGCAGTACCTCCCACCTCCCTGTTCTTTCTTTTACCTGTTTTTCCTCTCTCTTCTCTCTTCCCTTTCTTTTTCTCTTCGCCTTAGCCTCTGTCAAATGACAAAATGTGAGCGAAACAGAGAAGTTAGTGGGAACATATTAAATTGAAATATATGAAACTGCTATTTTTGTAAGTCAAAAATGGTTGACTGATGATAGTGTTATATGGTTCAGCCATGCAAGAATTTTAGTTTTTGCGAGCCATGCCACAGATTTCTCGTGTATTCACACTACTGCCATTTATCAAGCCCTAACAGTGTGCCAGGCTAAGTGCTTTATAGAGAGTATCTCACTTCATGCTCTTCACAGTCTTTTGAGGTGGGGATTGTTATTCACCCGTTTTTCATACAACTAGGGAATAACAGGACGTAATTCCCACCCAGGCAGCCTATCTCTTCAGGTCCTCTCAGGAATCTGATACACAGATCGTTTCAACCACCCTCGCCCCTTAACATTTGCTCTTTCATGTACTATGATTCTAGAAGGGCAAGCTTCACTGCAAATTCAGGTTGGATTAAAACAAAACTAGGTGGGATCACTCAAGCAGGGCTCGTGGGATCTCGCTTCAGCGTGGCAAGCAACAGTGAATTCTGTTCTTACAGCAAAAGCCCCTGATTAGGCAAAATCAAACACTAAGCCACACCCCGCTTTATTGCAGTCTTGTTCTTTATCAAGTACATCATTTCCTCCCATTTTGACTATGGTAAAGTGAAGACTTTGGCTCATGATAGGATATTAAAAGGAGAGATGATTTGGTATGGATCTTTTCTGATACTTAACGAGGGAAGTATTCTCCTTACTCCTACTAAATTGGTCATTTTTATGTCTTCGTTCCAGGCTTCACCTTGTTTATTTCTCTTTTGGTCATCACAATTCCCAGATCTATTTGGCTGTGTGATCTGTGGTAGATAAAACCCCAAAACCAGGATCTTTGTTTAATTCACATTCTGCTTAGGAAAAGGGAGAACTGATCACTGGATCGCATCATCATCCATTCATTGGATCACTGTAAACAACTGCCCTACCCTCTAGAAATGGTCAAAAACTGGCTCCCTGTATCTAAATCAGCAAAGTGCAATACCCTCTGGGTTTTTTTTTTTATGTTTGGGTTTTTTTTCCCCATGTGGTTTTCCTTTCCTGCTGGATTACTGTAGTTCACTGTTACTTTTCCTCCTTCTCTTGTTTTTTTGGCTTCACTTCCTCCTTCTATTGTTGTAGCTGTCTTTTTCCTCTCATCACTTTTCCTGTTGCCTTTCCAGTTGGGTGGAGCCCCCATTCAACTCACTGACTGTCTGGCTCTCGAGTCTCTTTGGTCCCAGGGGAGAACAATCTTGTGCCAAATAGCCCCAATCCTAGGACATCAGAAGAAAGATCCCAGAGACTAAGTATCCCTAAAGTTTTCCTGTATTGATTTTATATTAGAATGAAATCCAAGGATGCCTAGTTGTGTGTGTGTGTGGGGGGGGGGAACTCATTGTCTTGGCCTCCTACCCCAGACCGTTCTGAAGTCTGACAACACCAACATCCATCAAATCAAACAATGAAATCAACTTTGGTTACTTAGCATAATAGAAATAAACTTGTAATATTCTATTAGTGAAGGATCAATGTCTCCTGTCTTGAAAATGAACATCAGAGCTTGGCCTCAACATTTATGTAGCAGCAGGAGACCATTATTTTGTTGCAACATTCGATTACATTGACATCAAGACAGATTTATTAAATTAATAAATAGTACATGATTTTCAGCCTTTCGTTTCCAACCCTCACCAACCCCCCTCCACAAGGTGAGCTTCTGAAACTCTTCATCCATATTTTGGACTCCTTATTGTCTATGCCTTTCTTTCTTTTTTGTTGTTATTGTCAGTTTATACTCAAATTCATTTTTTAAAAATATTCATATGTTTTGGATGGGAAATTTTAATTGGTTAGTAAGAACAAAGGTAATAAAGAGAATCATCAACTTGTTCATTGTTAAAATATCTCGCTGGCATAGTATTGGAAGAGGAAGTATTTCACATTTGGTTTTCAAAGTTCTGAATGTGGCTAATGGCAGAAGCCCACGGTTCCCGCTGCCTTTTCCTCAACTTCCAACCTCAGGGCTTTTGCCTGGCAGTTGCCTCTGCACGGAATGTTCTTCCCCCTGCCTTTTGTGGGGCTGGCTTTTTCTCTTTACTCAAGTCCACTGGAATGTCATTTCCACAAAGAAGTTTTCCCTGAGACTCCTTTCTGAAGTGCTTACTCTCCCATCTGCAAGCCCTCTTCACCCTGTTGCTGTTTTATTTTCTCCACGTGTCAGGATCTGAAGTGTTTACAATCTGAATTACTCTATTGGCTTGCATTCACCATGGGGGCAGCCGTCTTGTACTTCTTCTCATACTAGATCCCCATGTCCCAAGACCTAGAACAGTACCGGGTACCCAGGGGCACTTGGTAAACAAATACTCATTGAATGACTGCCTGACTGAATGATGAATGACTCTAAAATGATCATGCTTACATTGCCTTAGATCCTAGTTCTCTTAGATATTTGCAACATACAATGTTTCCAGCCATCTACCCTCCCCTATAGTCTGGGGCTCCTTCTATTCTTAGGAACAACAATGATTGAACACAGAGCTTCAGCACACCTTCAGCTTTTAGGCTTCTGTCTTACTCCAATTTATTGTTCCAGCATCTAAAGCAATTTAGTAGAATTTTGGTGAGCAGGACATGAGAGAGAAATATTTCCTTCTCTTTTCTATCACAGATCTGACTTGCTTGGAGTTCCAAGTGGCTTAATGTTGCTGACAATAAGGAAACAAGTCGCACACAGTCAGCAGATTAAGTTTTCAGTAACAAGCTTTCATCATGTCACTCTCCTGCTCAGAAACCTCAATGCCTCCTCACTGCTTACAGGATAACTTTCTCTCCCCTCAGATTTTTATCCAATCTGATCCATCTGTACCTGTAGCTTTCAGTACGTTGTAGTTATTTATGCATGTCTGTCTTCCCTACTATTGAAAATAGCCTATCCATTCACAGGCATTTGCAGTATACCTCCATGTTGAACTTGATATGGGGGAATGTATTGTTGAAGACATTTCCCTGCTTTCAATTCCTATCTCAGTTTGTGCCTGGCCGTTGGAAGTGATTACTAATGTTTCTGGAATTACATTTTATTCCCAGTAGCTGAAGTCTGACCACCTGGGCTTGAATGCCCTGCTCCATTAATTGTTAGCTCTATGATATTAGGCAAGTCACTGAAACTCTCTGTGCCTCAGTTTTGTCACCTGCAAACTGAGGTGATGTTACTGAGTATGTATTAGGGTTATTATGAGAATTGAATGAGAAAATGCATGTACTAGGTTTAGCACAGAGCGTGGCACATCATAAGTGCTTAGTGAATGCTTATGAATGTTTTCTTCCTCAGTGGAGCTGGTCTATGCTGTTTATGGTTTGTAACCATATGGTGCATCTGTCAACACTTTATCACTTTATACGTGCTGTTCCCCTGACTTTGAATGGTCTTCCCTACTCCTCTCTGACTCCCAACTCCTTTAAAAGCTGTTCTCTGCTCTTATAATCTGTATCATATATTATAATAAGCAGCCTTTTACTAGAACTTAACTTTTCCTGTGTCTTGGCTCCCCAGTGAGATAAAAATATAAGGATACTCCTGATATTGTATATACAAATCTTTTAACTATAAATTACTTCATGTGCTAGAACCAAGTATTTTTTTTTCAGTGAGAATACATTTTTTCCATTACAGGGAAATTGATGGGGGAAATCAGCATTTTACTCTCTTCAGGTTCCTAATGTATAAAGAGCTTCCTACAGTTCCTTCCAACAAACAAATAAAACTCTGCAAACAGACAAAAACAAAATGAAAAGACTACACACAAACAAAAGAGGAAAATTATTTTTTAAAAGATACATACATACATACATACATACACACACAGTTAGATCTAGGACAAAGAACATTTGAAAATACTGGCTTAGATCATTCAGACCTTGACCAGAAAAGCCTCCAGATCCCATATGACTTGCCTGCTGTCGCAGGTTGGGTTCTTTGAAGGCAGAGTCTGAGATGAGTTTGGAATACAATGTGTTTGTTGGGTATTAACTCTGTAAAAGGAAAAAGGAGGAAGTAGAACTGGACAGAGGAAGAAGTCAACCCCAATGCAGGCCTGACAAAGCCTCAGCCAATCCGGTGAAGATATCTCACGCAAATATTATCCATCAGAGTGTCCAATGTCTGGCCAAAATGGCCTGGTTTTATACCCCAGTCTTACTCATCAGATTTGAGCTGCCTTAGGGAGGGTGTGATCTCCAGAGAACTGGTTCTTAACAACTGAGGCTGACCCTTTAGATTGTGACACGCACCACACCTGGGTTTGAAAGGGGGATCTCTGTGTCTCCCACCCTGCATACCAACGTTTAGGTGGAGCTCAAAGACAGAACCAGGCCATCTTCCTGACCCAGGTCAAACTGAATCTACGTTACTCCAGCCACATGGCTATATCTCTGACTTTAGAGGTGGTTTTCAGAATTATAGAAATACCAAAATAGTGTTGAGAACAGAAGAATTCAAAATTGAGTTTAAAATAATTTATTAATAATAAAATATCAGTGGGAATGAAGAAAAGCAGAAAAAAGTAATATTGATGTGAGAATATTGTTCTCTTACTTTTCTGTATATATAGTGGAAATCACAAAATTTATAAAACATACAAAGTGATCACGTAGCTTCATCACGTAGCTTCATAGAACTAGAAGGAACATTAAAAAGTGATACAGAACACTCCTGCTATCGGAGAAAACTGTGGTTTCCTTTCTCCATCCAGTCAGTTACAGCTCCACCTGACAGACTTTTACCAAAACATTTAAATACTCTTTCCTTGAGTCACTAATAATTGAACAGTGCTCATAACAGGAATGTTGTCATGTAGCAATTATAGCACAAGGTACAGGATGGAAGGAGAGATCATTCTACAAACCAATAGAATGACTAAAGAAAGACTGGCTCGTTAGTGTTTAGAGTATCCATCCTTTTCAACATCGTGGCAGAGCAAGTGGCAGAAAATAGTGAAGATCTTTAGATGCGATTCCTATAACTTAGTACTATGTACTCAGTTCATAAATGCCTCATCCCTCAGAATTTATCTCTATGGTTAAAACTCATTGATTTAGATCCCATAAATTTGTAATGTTGCAGTAACACAGTTGCAGTGTGTCATTCTGGCTGAGAAAACATTTTATAATGATTTCTTTCCCTGAAAAAAAAGGGGTCTCCTAATGTTCTCCAAGCTTATCTTCAAATTCTGGGTCCAGCTGTTATTTCTGTACTGTTAAGGGTGGTCATGATCCATTTCCATGGGCTAATAATGACTAGTATTTGTAAAACCAATTGACCGATTCTCAACAAACATCATTTTTCTTATATTATGCAAGTTATTTGGAAAATAATAAAGTAGCATTTACTTCAAAAATTTTAGTTCTCACTGATTTGGATGTGATTTTCTGCTCTTCTGTCACATGAGGTATGTTGTAGGCCCATTGTAATCCCTCTCCTCAACCCAACTATTCGGGTTTTGCATTCCTGCCTTGAAGCCATGCTGTATACCAGAGAATCTCTGTCCATTCAACCCTAGGAAAAATCAAATTAGTGCAATAATACAGATATAAGAAGAGAGTAAAGGAAGAGGGAGAAGGAAGCTCAGAAACAGGTAAATGATAATATCCAAACTAAATATAACCCACATGTGCTCCCAAATATCTAAAGGGTAACCAGGCCACACCAGTTGCCCACAGACACTTTGGTCTTTGAGTTTATTTAACATAAGCTGTATTACTTACCGATGGAAAAAAATGCACTTAAAAGTTATCATCTTAATAACTTTTTTAAAAAATCCCAACAAATCAAGTTAAATACATAGGTTTTCAGATTGTGTGTGTCTAATGAGCAATTACATTAGATGTTTTTAATTTTTTTTTATCACAAGATCTTGGTTTTAGCCACTGCATCTTTCACAGGGGCCACAGGAAGACCCCTGTAGCCCCAGCACCTTATCTCAGTGAACACTGCTAGCAGTGGACACTGGATGCTGGAACCTCTACCACTGTCCTGCTCCAAAAGCCAGAAACTTCCACCACCACTTTTACCATAAAATGGATTCTGTGAGGTACCTACTTCCTCTCATTGTTTCCTCCCAAACCAATTTCTCCTACAAGCAAGGTGGATTGGCTGGGCTTAGGACACACATTTGCTCAACTGTTGTAAGAGAAGCTGGGAAAGTACATTTGGGGAGGCAAGATTCGTACTGTGGGGAAGGGGAATTCCTCAAACCTAGAAAGGGTGGTCAAAAGGTAGTAAGTAGCCACAAAATCCCAGGCATGAAAAGAAACCAAATACAAAGCTCAAAACTTGTACATCCAGTTACTGGTAGTGACTGTGAAATTTCCCAGTCATGGACCTGGGGAAATACTGGTGATCCCAGAGGAGCTGGAGAGGAGTCATTTGAGCGCTTCTTGCTGACATCTCTCCTTGTGCTCCAGACTGATCCAGATGGCAGGAAGTCCCTGCTCAGGCCTGTGGCTGGGCCTTTCTCCAAGAGCTGACCCTCAGCTACTGCACAGGGGCAAGCTGCCAGAGCAGCAGGGAAAGACAACTCACCTACACAGGCACAACCCGTTCTCCATGACGATTTGGAAATTTAGCTGACACACAGTGGGAAAAAGAACAGGTTTTCAAGCCTCGTTACTATGCATATGCTAATTATTAGACAGAGGGGAACATTATAATTGAGTTGTGAAACAACAACTATAAACAGAGTACCTGACAGAGAGCTTCTTTACATGACGTTTTTACACAAGAATAAACAATGCATTCTTTGTAAGGCTTAAAAAAAAAAAAAGAAACAGGGTTAGTTTTATTCTGTAAACTACAGTCTCTTGTTGTAACTAGACTAGTGCTTGTATTTGTTGACATCTTGATTTATAAAAACCTGAACAAGTTCAATTTCAAGAATTCTTTTTGTTCAAGCAACGCCAGAGAAGGGGAGGAGATTGATGCCACCCCCCCACCCCCACCCCACGCCAAATGGCATATGCAAAAGCTTTAGAATTCTCTTTGTTCAACTCTGGGTCAGATTTCATGGAAAAGTAATTGAAATTCCTTTTGCTCCCCATTCTTCCATGCATGTATGGAGGCTTGTATTCCTAATGAACACCCAAGAAGCTTCCTTCCACAGAACTTTATCTTTGAAAGATGAAATAACCTGTTTCCCTCAACTCTTCTCAATCTTGTTTCCCTATTTTATTTACTCCCCCTCCTCAACCACGACAAAGAATTTGTGCTAATTAACTCACTGTTGAAAAATTCAAACTAATGCCTAGAAATTGGTGGCATACGCTAACTGGTCAAAGGAGAACCAAAAGCAGAGAAATAAAGGGTATTGGGTTCTGGTTTCATTTTTTAACAACATATTACTGTCGGTAAAACCAAGAGTAATTGTAGCTCTGAAATGGCAAACAAGATGTTCACCATGTATTCAGATTAATGAATTTGTGTAATATGCTTTGAGATCCTTTATCTAAAAAGAAAGGTATAATTCACCTCCCTAGAATCATCCATGACTTCTACCATTAGAGTAATAAACAATGGAGGTTACTTTAAATATGTACTTGTTGGTACAGCACTTTTGCTACAAGTTCATTTTCAAGCAAATAGAGCAAGGAATTAATCTTAATTGATGATCCAGGTTTAGCATACCAGAATCTTCCAGATAAATGATATTTTAACAGGTGACTTAGAGTCTGAACACTCTAAGTCAATGTCTGAACCAAAAAAATTGAATATTGCTCAAGAATAATACCCAGAACACCTGTGAAATAATTTAATAGATTACTCCAGTACTGGAGCTTAGAGGGCCAAGAAACAGACCCGTGGTGCCGCTGCCCACAACCCAGTGACATGTTCTGCCCATCAATGAGATAGAAAATGGAGTAGTGTGACAACTAATATGTCCTGCTCTTTTGTGATATGAAACATTCATGTTGTCACAGATGACATTTTAGGCTTTGTCCATAGGGGCCATGCTCTCCACTTTTGCCAATGGGAATGTTAAGTGACAGCTAATAACTTTGGATTCAAAGTTGCCTGAAAATCTGAGGATGGAATTTGCCCCAATTACATTAGTTTCCAAATTAATCAGACCCCACTTTAAGTTCAAATATGACAATGACCTGACCTATCTTATCCTGATTATCCAGTTTATTAAATGTCAGGCTTATATTTCTGTCCCTTGATTCCTTCTTTGTCTTGGCCACTGTGCTGTTTCTCCACCAGAGAGAAGATCTCGAAAGAGAAAAAAAGTAAAGTTAAAATTTATGAATTATTCTTTATTACCAGTATTGGGAAACGTAATTTGGATTGAAGTGTTTTGAAAATAAATAAATAAGGATAGAAGATTATCTATGGGTTTGCATCCATGCCCCTATTGCAAAACCAAGTTAATTAAAAAAATAACATGGTATTTTTATATGTACTTACTAAGAAAAGCCTTACTGTTTTCAAAGTGCTTTCATGTGATCATCTTACTAGATCCTCCTAAAAATCCTGTGAGTTATGTTAAGCAGGTATTATTTATTTTTATTTACAATCATCAGTAAGCACATCCATTTTATAGATGAAGAAACGGAGGACAAAATGTTGATTGTTTTTCAGGAATACCCAGCTAATTAATAGTGGTAAACCTGAGACTAGATATCTTCCGACCGATGGTCCCAGATGCTTTCTACTTGGTCTTCGGCCTTTGCTTTCTGGACACACAGTGCTTAGCTGGAAGGGACTCACATGCAGTTATCCACTGTACAACCTGCTATGTTCCAAAAACGCAGTCATAGAACTTGGAATGCATTGTCTCACTAGAACAATAATGCCTATGTCCCTGTGTCAATTCACAAGAATCTATGCCTAACCCACAAGAATTAAGTATGTTACCTTGAGATAAAATATGTTTCACAGAAGAATTTCCCTCAAAGTTTCAAGGAAAAAAGTTCCAAGGTCAAATAAGTTTGGAAAACACTGCATATCATATATCCCATTCAGAGATGCATAATGTACATTTGCATATTAAAGGTTTTAAGAAGTTCTGCAGGAAAAAAAACTGCTTAAAATTGTTCTATTGAGAATTCATCAACCTTCTTTGACCGAAACCCTTTTATTGAGTAGCAGATGTTAACACCCAAAACTAGAGTTCCCCAAAACACATTTTGGAAATTGCTCCTGTAGGAAAATATGTTGAGTTACAATTTGAGATGTTAGGAGCATCTCTGCTGCTCCGAGATTGGGGGTGACCCTGAATGTAAGACAGACACTGGTGATCGCTCCTGTGAAATCAGTCTGCGGCTGAAGTTGGCAATGGATGTTGGGGCATAACACAGAGTCAGACACTGAAGGATAAACAACAGAACAATAAAGGGTGGGAATGATTCCTGGAACACTGAGATGAGAGCAGGATGGTGAGGCTGGGGACACATGGATGGTGAGTGACAAAAGAGCAGCTAACTTGGAGATTCGTCATGCCTTCTTTTTTCTTCTTGCTCAGATACTGCTACTCCAGACACTCCTACCAAACCAAGGGTAGGAAGCAGGGAGGAGGGTGAGAGAAGGAGGGGTAGACCCAAGCATTAACGGCCGCCATGGAAGAAAAAGACAGCTGGAGCATGCCAAACAGCTGGAGCAGAGAGAACACCTGGTAGGAGCAATTAGTTTTCAGTTGTCATGCTTAGGAAAGGATGAAAGCCAGAGGCTGCCTTTATAGCCTGTGTCCTCCAATAATCAAATGACCATCCAATGTGCATCCATATTGGGATACTTTGGGGATGAAATTGGCACTATTAATAACCATGAAAGGACAACAGATAAAAACTAGAGCTATCCCAGGCACACCAAGATCTGTGTTCACCATACCCAATATTAAATGATATCCATAAATATAGAACAATTATTTAGAAATGGTGCTTGTTCCTTTTGGAACTATGAACCATTGCATTCAGAAGAAAAAAAAAAGACAGATATGTATTGATAGCATAAATTATAATGGATTCTACTTTAAGTAAGTTGTTTAGACAAAAATGTTTTCATGACTCCCGTCAGCGCACATGTATTGAGCATCTGCTGTGAAAAGCAGTGTGCTTGGTGCTGTGGAGGATGTAAAGATAAGCAATATGCGTTAATGTTTTCAAGGAGCCTTCAGTCAATGCAGTGAATTAGGAGATGTACTCAAATGGCCAAGCTGCAAGTGAGTGATGGCACATGGTCATAAGAGAGCTAAGAACAAAATGCTGGGGAAGTTTTGAGAAGGGCAGAGCTAGGGAGGCTCTGGATATTTGGCAGTGTTCAAATTTGGCTGTGAAGGACAAGCAGGTTAACATGCCTAAGGGGAGATGGAGCTTTCCAGGTGACAAGACAGCACCAGCAAAAGTAGAGAGGGCCATTTTGGGGTACCAGTGGTTCAGTTTAGCAGGAGTATACTATTTGTGAAGAGAAATAGTGGGAGGTAAAGTGGGGAAAGCAGGGTGGGGCAAGCCTGTACAGGAACTTGAATACCAACATAAATCAAGTAGAAATAATTCAGGAAATGATCAAAACTTTGATTCTCTGGTAGTAGTCTGGAATGACCACCAAGAAGAATATCAGCTCCTTACGACTTTGGAAATCTTTGGAAATATTGAGGCCAGCTCTGTGTTTTCACAGGGTTGAATCCAGAAAACTAAAGGACTTGGAAGCGTTTGGGTTAAATACAAGTATTAAGATTTCTTGTAAAGTCTAAATTAGACAACTGTATTAGTTTTCTGTTGCTGTCATAAAACACTACCACCAATTTAGTGGCTTAAAACAATAGAGACTTATTATCTTACAGTTCTGTAGGTTAGAAATCCGATACAAGTCTCAATGGGTTAAAATCAAGGTGTCAGCTGGTTACTTCTCTGGAGGCTTGAGGGAAGGATTTGTTTTCTTGTCATTTTCAGCTTCTGGAGGCCACTTGGATTCCCTGGCTTATGGCCCCCTCCATCTTCAAAAGCAGAAGGGTAGCCCTTTCATAGTGCATCACTGACTTCTGTCTTTTTCTTCCACTTTTAAGGACCTTTGTGATTATATTAGGCCTACTTGAATAATCCAGGAAAATCTCCCTATTGATTAATGCCCTTAATTCTCTTTTGTCATGTAAGTAATACTTTCACAGGTTCCTGGGATTAGGACATGGACATCTTTGGGGCTCTTATTGTGATTACTGCACCAAGCTAGCAATCAGGGTCTTCCATGCTTTTTTCACTCTCCCCACTTCCCTTTGCCCCAGGCATGGGCAAATGGCCTCATCCTTTATCCCCAGGACACCTCTAATACTCATTGTTGTGTGTAACAGACTTTCACTGAAGACTTGTGGACCACCAAGGGTGATCACAGTACAGTATAGAAAAGCATTTCAACTCAAATATGAAACTTCTTTGCTCCTAAAGTTTTCAGGCACAGGCTGTTTCTTTTTAGCTATTTTCCCCTCTGGTCTGCCCACTTTCCCCATCTCCAGAGACCTTCTCTTGCCCCCCCACCACCACCACCCCCATTATTCTCTTTTCTCCAAGTCCTTGGCCTGCCAAAATACCTTCTTCCTGATCCTCTCTGGAAATGGAAAATTCCTGTTACTTTATTATTTAAATCAATTTGGCTTGTTTTGTCTCAGCCTTTCCCATCCAGCATACATCCTGGGCCTTCCCTTTCATTACTGAAAAGATCCATCAGCAACTTTGGAGACAAATTCTGTGTCTGCAGTCCATTTTAATTCTTTCTAAAAGTAATAACTTTCTTCTCTCTACATGCTGTTAGAGAAGACTTCAATACCAATTGTAGGAAGAACATCCCCTTTCCATTACACGTAAGAAAACTTCTGCAGTACAAGGACTAATTAGACAGTGGTTTACAAAGAAATGAACCCAACTGGCATGCTGTCACCTGGGATGGTGAAAGCAGCCTGACTCTAAGAATCTGGAGACCTGGGTACTGATTGTATCATGCCTCAAATGACTGGGTGACTTGGGGCAAGTCACAGCCTCTCTGAGTCACCATTTGACACGTGTAAAACAGGAAAATTGAATTAGAGGTTCTCCGAGTTCCAAAATTCTATTTCTCTAGAAGTCACACTTTGCACTCCCTTGATGTAGAGTGTGGCTCTTGGAGAAATAAGCTCTCAGTGATCTGGATAATGTTCAGTCAGTGGGTCACTCCTAAAAATTTAGATGATTTTGATGAAACAATAAAGCTGGACTTGTATATTAAAAACATACTTTTTAGTGCCGCAGGGATCTCTGATCGTACTGTAAATACCTCATTGAATTAGTGGAGTTTATGGTTGTAGCCTGGGGAGTTTATTTGACATAATGAGCAGTTGGAAGCAAACCAGTGTCACAGGAGCTTTTGCAACTCCCAGAAACTCTACTACTGTGATAACTTAGGCTTCTGGGATTACGTTCGGTTTGGGGACCTTAAGGTTTTTCTTTTATGTTTGAAAGGGCTGTTGAAAGGGTAGCCAACATGTGGAAGCCACAGTGTTAGACTGAAAAGGAAAATATGACAAGACTCGGTGTGTTTTTGAGAAAGATTCATCTAGCAGTTAGGTATGGCATAGCATGAAAGAGGGGGTGATAGGCAGCAGGAAAACCAATTAAGAGACTATTGTAAAAGTTCAGGCATAATAAAAATGTAACAGGATGCTGGATGGGACTTTTCCTGTTGTCTCGGTTTCCGCCAAAGCACCACGGCCGAGGACAATAGGCAATAGAAGCCCACACATTCTAAATACAGTTACTAAACCCATGCACACAGGGCTTCCTAACTAGTTCTTTGACTGTCCTTTCCATCACGCTCCCAACCTATATAAGAGAAGTTAGTGAGTCATTAAAGAGATTCTGGGATGGGAGGGAATTTGCAAAAGTGGAAAGTGCATTGGTTTGTCTTTCCTCTCCAATCACATGTTCCCTGGAGTTTGGGGAACAGAGAGACTGATGTCTGACTTTCACCTGGACATGGACTAGGACAGAGAGAACAGCAATGGGAGAGCTTTCCCTTCCAGAATGTGACAGGAAAAGGAGGGTGAATTTCCCATAAGCCAAACAGCATGGGAGGTAGCTGGCTTCCAGGGCTGCATGCTGGGTCAGAGTTTCACTTTCTTGGGAGAACAGAACAGTGTTTGACATTCTTGACAGTGGGGAGGTGCGGGAGTGAGTCTTGGAAGAACCCATCAAAGTGCTTCTTAAAAGAGATGGTTGGGGTTGACTAGTTGCTAAGACTGAGGCCATTTGAGAGAGTATGTCAAGAGAGAACCAAGAAAGTAGTACAAGGAGCAGCAGCTACCATCTCCTCTAGTTCCCCATCCTTTTAACCCCCTATCCCTCATCCTGAAGGAACCAAAAGGAGGTGACAGAAAAAAAAAATAGAGCCTAGAAGCACAAGGAAGTGGCTCTGTGTTGCTCCCTACACTGATCTGTGGACTCACGGGCCAGGCCTGAGCTGAGGAGAGGGGAGGAGCTTTAAATGGGATGGGAAATGGAAGTTTAAATTTACATTGGACTAGACTTTTTAAATTCTGGAACTGAGACTGTTGTCTAGTATCCTAAAGTAACAGGAAAGTACACAGAATCTGTTTGAGGTATCATCCAGGGGTAGGGAGTTAAGACAGAAGGTGCTTGAAGGCAATGAAATTTCAAAATAAAGCTATTTCCTGTTTGTACCTCATAGAGCCCAGCTCGTGTAATAAATTGGTATGACAACAGTAGTAAACAATAATGATAATAACAGCAATAATAACCATTCGTTAAATGTTGACACCGTGTGCCAAACTCTGTGTTAGATAACAAAGATACATTATTTTGTTTAATCCTGACAACAATCTCATGAGGTTAAATTTAACAGGTATCAAAACTGAAGCATTGAGAGGTTAAGTAATTTGCTGCAAAATATAGTTAATAAATAGCTGATTTTAGATTCTACAACCTATTTAGAGCTAGAACAGGGTAGCCATTTGTCGTGTGGGGCGTCTGGTGGGGTCTGTGCTCCCGCTCCCCACACTAGAAAGCAGGATATGGTGAGGCCAAAAAGGAACACCCGCGGAGCCATAGATGGGGGAGTCATACCACTATAGTCTCACTGGAGGCTGGATCCACACTGTCCACAACCCGCCATCCTAACTGCAATCCACACTTGCCAGCCCAGGTGCCATCTTCTTGCTAGCCCCCATTTTTCTGCTAGTGTAGCCACAGCAGTTATATTAGTGGCCAATGGCTCACTGGTTATAGCTGACGGCCAACTAGCCACAGCTGATGGCCATCCAATCACAGTTGATGGCCACTTACTACCTGAGCCAGCACCTTTCTATGTGAGGCTGAGAGCCTGGAAACTGCTTTCTGGGGCTCTGTCCCCACACCATTATACAAGAGGAAAGAAGCAAGAAATTCATGAATGAAATATCTGTGTTTATAATTGTAATCCAAGAATGGATGACATAATTGACAAAAAGCAATGACACAGTTTATGCACAATGATAACAGTTCAATTATTACACAACACACAAATAGCATTTGTTGCTAAATGTAAAACTAGTAAATGCGTACCTTAAGTAATTTGCTTTTGATAGGTTGTTTTGTTTTGTTTTAAGAAATGTTGCCAGGTCATTTTGATATTAGTTCCCTTTAATATAACCAATATATTAATTTGTCATTTGTGCCATGTAAATGTTTTACTAAGCCTAGGATATTTGATGGAGATGAATGAGGGCATGTTCATTGTTGTATTGCTGATGTAGCTCCTTAAAACAGACACCGAATTCAAGAATAACTGCTACACTGTGAGCTCCTTGAAGCAGGGATCTTATCTTACTCATTATTGTGCTGTAAACTTCACACTCACGAGATAAATATCTGGCACATTGTAGATGCTCCTAACTCTAGAACCTGTTTATTGAGCACTTGCTACGTTCCCATCACTGAGGTGAGTGTTATATGTATATGACAGAGCAAACCTTTTTAGAGGGTGTGTTCACAGCCCTTCCCACACCCCTGCTGCCTTCTAAAGAGAATTCTGGCTTTTGCTTTATAGCATCTGTTTTTTTGTCCTCTGAGGGCAATCAGACCTTTGCCACACTCCTGGCCATTTGTGATACAGAATTGGAGAATGGGAGCCAGAGAAACAGAACTAATGACGCGGGAGGAAGGAGGAGAGAAAGAAAGGATAGCCCTATGAAAGCAGGACTTTGGGGAGACAAATGAAGGGATGTTATTCTAGGGAGCACTGTTGTACATTACAAATAGGACCTCCTTTATCATGCTCTGAGAACCCAAGTAAAACGTATCAATTTGCTTCTAACTGTTCCTAGCTTCCGTTTCTTCTCCAAGAAAGGAAAATGGCGGGTGGGTGCGGGGGCAGATTATATACATATTATTTCTAATCCTTAAAACACCCTATCAATGGAGACATCATTGTCTTTCATTTCAGGTGGAGAAAGAGCCTTGAGGCAGATAAACAATTCTCTCCGGCTGCACAACTAAGGCTAGGATTTGAATCCAGCGCTGGTGGGCCTGCTCTCTCCTCTCTCCACAATGCCACATTACATCCCCATAACCATCTGTTGAACTGAACTAAATCAAAAGGCTCCCCTTGTGAGGGACCGGTATTTTTTTCTAGCAGCATACCTAAATGGGAAAGGCTTATTTCTGATATTTGATTCAGAAGAGAAAAGCTTAACTCCTAGCCTGGAAAGCAGGCCTACTTGCTGTACTAAGCTCGCCTGTGGGCTTGATCGTTCATTTTGAAGTCCAATCACTTTGCACCCAGGAAATGGCATTGTTTACCACAAAGGTTCAGCTAAAACTGTTGCTAAAATTGCTCTGTGGCCATTCATGTTTCTGGAAATCAATTTTCTGACCAGGTAGTTGCCTGATGCAAAGAAGTGAGGAGTAAAAGGTTTCTTCTAACTGCCAACCAAGTTACCCTAGACCTTTCAAATAGCCAGGTAGTAAACGAAATTATATGCATTTGTTTTGTTGAATTATCATTTTAAATGGCTTGAAGTAATGTTCTCATCCTCTGTCGCCATAGAAACGGTTATAAAATTTCTTATAAATACCTCAGAAACAGGACTACTTACCCCCATGGAAATGGATCGTGGGTACAATGGACCTCCAAGGAAATAAATGGCTGCTTGACAGAAAAGAATATGACCCATTAAAAGAAATCTCTTTATGATCCAAGTCCTAATGGACAAGCTGGGTATATGAACAGGTAGCGAGAAAAGGGGTCTGAAAGTAGTATGAGGTGGTTTTGGAATAGTTTGCAGATACCACATTCCAAAGTTGAGTAAACTTTCTCTCTTGTTGAGGGAACATTCCATTGAGGCATTAGCAGTGGAGTGATTTCATCTATTTTCAGAGAGTACATGCCTCAGAGCCATTATGGACCAGACAGGAGTTGTATAAAAATGACTTGACAAAAAGAAATAGCCAGTCTGCTATGCCAAAATCCAGAGTGCTTTTTTTCAAGGTGAATCATATTCCATTCCAAAATGTCAAGTAGATTTAGTCATTTTAATCTTTTTATTAGATTAAAACTTGATACCTTTATAAAAGCCAAAGGACTGGAATATAGGCTCTACCTTTGATAGATTGTATGATCTTGGGCAAGTTGCTTGGCCTTTCTAAGCCTCAGTTTCCCCATCTCTAAATTGAAGATGGTGCTTATATTTATGGCAAGATTCAGTAAACTAACCCATACAAAGCACTCAACACTGTCTTCAGCTCTTAGTAAGTACCCAATTATAATAGAAATTATTACTTATCAAAAGAAAGAATAAATTTAATTAATAATAAATTTGCTCAAGTCGTCAACATATATTGTTAATTTTTACATTCTCTCTTTCCCTTGAGCCCGTAGGCAATATATGATCTTAAATAATTGAAAAGTGTGTGCTGAGGGATAAAGAAAACATAGATTTTAAAGGCAGAGTCGATGCAATTTCTGCATAGCTCTGACCAGTCTGGTATCGGTTTATCCAGAAGTTTCCATGAGCCATGGGCGTCCTTCTTGCAGTATTTCCTCCTGATGCTTGAAAAGAAAGTCTGTTTTCATAAAACCTTGGGCTTGATTTCCAGTGGGAAAAGGGCTAAAGAAATTTGGCTTCGTTTCCAAGCATCTTTGCACTTTTCCCAATTGCACAGAACCTCCAAGCTTCCCCAGATTACCTCTTTTCAATGACATCGAATCTTTCAAAGGGAATGTAATAATTCCACAGAGAACTTAGCATTTCTGACAGCCTACCTCCCACTGTCCTCAGTGCTTCATAAATTATGCTGCCTCTGAATGTGAGCTGGGCAGCACCATTTTCCTGGCCCCTCATGATTCATGGTTTCTCTTAACTATGTCAGTGCCTCGTCAGCAAAGCTGTTTCTTTTGGACAGAGTGTGATGTGATCTTCTTGGAGGGCAGCTTGCAAATTATGTGCTGATTTTATATCCTGATGACTCTTTTTTTTTTTTTTTTTTTTTAATTTCAAGGTAACTAATAACTATTAACTTTAGAAATTACTTCCAAATTCATAAAACATTACCATTTAATTAACAATCTGCTCTCTGCAGTATACTGTGACCTGAGAAGCCACTTTAGTGGTAATATGCTGTTATCATTAAAATTAACTAACAAACCAGACGAATGGTGCTATTCAGGTCAGATATGGAAAGACCAGAATGAAAAGAAAGTGAAACTAAAAACAAGTATCAGACCAAAAGATCAAAACAGTGTGGACGGCCACTGTGCCAGCTCCCCTGTTTTGCACTGGCAAAGCAGCTCCTTCCTGACCTGCAGCTCCCCAGGAATTCCAAACCTAGGCCCTCCTGGAGCACAGGGCTGAACCAATTTGTTGGATAGTGTAATAATGGAGGCTTAAAGGAAATAGGATAAAAAGTTTCTGAAAGTGGCTTGCTTCTAGAGTACCTTCTTATGTATTTATTATCTTTACACGTAAGAATATAAATCCATTCTTATGAATGTCTTATCTTGCCCTAGCCTCCAGGAATTCCCACAAGCTTTCCCAGTTACATAAGCTCTTTCTGAACTAGGAGTCTTACACTCAGGGAGATGGGATAGAAGTTGTTTCTATGTGGAAGCCTTCCCAGCATCTAATGTTTCCCTTGCTTGACCCCCCTCCCCCCACCCCAGTCTACTCAGAGAAGGTTCTACCATTGCCGGGATGCTTCTTTAGGCTTAGGGAATGTAGAATTGGGAGAACGGGCGTGGGGGAAGAAAAAAAGGTGCATGAATTATGGCTAGGAAAAAGTTTTACAGGATTTGGAAAAAATATACAGTATTGGGGAGAGATTTGAAATAAAAACCTAAATAGACATGAATATGTTCATGGGTTGATACATTCAATATTGTCAAGATGTCAATTCTCCTCAAAGTAATCTAGAAATTCAATGCAAACCCAATCAAAATTCCATGAGGCATTTTTGTAGAAGTGGACAAGCTGATTCTAAAATATATATGGAAAAGCAAAGGACCTAGAACAGCCAAAGATATTTTTTGGGGAAAAAGGAACTAAGTTGAAAGACTTAATTTACCTGATTTCAAGACTTACTATAAAGCTAATTAAAATGGAGTAGTACTAATAAAAGGATAGGCAAATAAATCAATGGAACACAAGAGAAAAGTCCAGAAACAGACCTACATTTATAGGTCAAAAGGTTTTCAGCAAAGGTGCTAAAGAAATTCAATGGATTGAAAAGATGGTTTTGTTTAGTAAATGGTTCTGGAACAACTGGATACCCATATGTGCAAAAAAATGAAACTTGACTCTTATCTTAAATCATATTCAAAAATTAATTTGAGATGCATCATAGACTTAACTACAAAAGCTAAAACTAAAGTGTTTAGAAGAACATAGGGGAAACTATTCACGATGAGGGGTAGACAAAAATTTCTTAGATTGGACAGAGAAAGCACTAATTACAAAAGGGAAATATTAACAATTTGTACTTTGCCAAAGTCAACAAATCTCTGCTCATCAAAAGACATTGTTAACAAAATAAATAGGCAGTCTACAGAGTGGGAGAAAATATTCACAATACATATATTTGGCAAAAGACATATCCAAAACACATTTACAACTTAATAAAAAGACAGGTAACGCACTTAAAATGAGCAAAAGAATTGGAAACATCACAAAGGAAGACATAAATAGCCAATGAGTACATTAAAATATGTCCAACATCATTAATCATCAGGGAAATGCCAATTAAAATCACTGATATGCCACTATGAATCCACTAAAGTGACTTAAAATGTAAAAGATTGACAACATTCAATATTGGCAAGGAGGTACAGTAGCAGGCAGTCTCATAATTGCTGGTGAGAGTATAGAATGGTACAACCACTCTGAAAAATTGTGTGGTATTTCTCGTAAAGTTAAATATAGATCTATTCTATGGTCCAACAAATTCACTCCCATGTGTTCATCCAAGAGAATTTTTTAAGAATATGTTCACAAACGACTTGTGCTATTCATAGCCACTTTACTTATTATAGCCAAAAATCTGGAAACAACCCACATAGGAGGCTCTTTCTGGTCAGACCCTTGCTACCTGTCCATTGTCATTTCACATGAATCCCTTTGCCCCTTTCACCTTTCATTTATGCTCTCAGAACAGACCAATCTCTCTAATGTCCATGCTTCTGAACAGTGCAATTCCGTCTGCTCAGAGTTCTCCTCCTGTTCTCTTAGTCCATCCTTCCAGAACGAGCTCTAGTTCGTTGAGTTGCCGTCCCTCTCTCCTCTTTGCAGTCTTAAGCTTGCTTTTCCGTAGAATCCTGGAATGATCATGCTGCATTATAATCTTTTATATGCATGTTCATCTTCCCCACTAGCTCATAAACTTCTATCTTCATATATCTCTTGCACCTAGCATTGCATCTACCATACAGTACATCTTAAAATAAAATGTAAGTGTAGGCCGGAATCTAACTAACTCTGCATCTAATACTGAAATTTATACTTCTCATTTACCTTTATTTCCATATGCAGGGAAGTTTTATGATAATGTTGCCAATTGAATACTTTCCCTAGCATGACCCCGCCCCCTAAGCAGTGCCTGTGGGAAAGTTGAATAACTACTACTGCAATGTTATTAGCCAATATTTGTACTGGGCTAATCACTGAATTTTACCAGTTGCTGTTAGCCCTTTCAATTCTTTAATGATTTACATACTGATGGAAGATTCTTAAGTAGATGATCCTCTGAAAAGTATGCTTTTTGCTTTTTCAGTGGCCTTGGCATGTAGGTTCTTAGTCATTTATAATCTACCTGGGTCCAAACGACATATCACCTTTTAAAGTGGATATTTTTCAAAAAGAGGCGGTTTTTGCCATGGAGGGCTGTCCTGTGCATTGTGTGATATTCAGCAGCATCCCTAGCTTGTTCTCATTAGGAGCCAGAAGCACCCTGAAACTGTGACTACCAAAAATGTGTCCAGGCATTTACACATCCCTGAGACACATTGTCATGCTCAGGTGAGAACTACTGTCTTTTAGGTTAAGAGCAGTGTCCCGGAACCAGTCAGATCGTGGTTCCCATTCTAGCTCTATCACTGGGGGATCCAGGTTAGGCTATTACCTCTCTATACTGAGTTTTTTCAATCTGTAAAATGTGAACTGTAGGAAAAATTGTGAAAGAATTTTAATGGGCCAAAAGATTACTGGGTGTCTTCAGCTGAAAACAAGGCACATATGGAATAGCATATCCTTCTAGGTTTTCTGATTCTATGGCATCTCTTACTGTCCATTTTGTCTTTAAGCTGCTTCACAATTCTGTTACTTGTAGAAAATTGATAAAAATGTAATTCTTGATGATAAAAGTCCAAATTGTGTCTGGTGGAATGCAATCAATTATTTGCCTGTGGATATCAGCACATTTTCCCTGTTTTTGCATCCATTTTAAAACTCATTTCAGCATGCCTTCTTTGACCACATATGTGTGGGGTTGTGAATTTTCCTTTGGCTCCGTTGTAACATTAGTGGTTTCCTTATTAATTAGCGAATTAAATGGGATCTTTGACATGTGTCAAAAAACAAAGAAAGGTGGTTACTTCTTTAGTGATCCACTCATTGTTTTAGAATGTGAAAATGTGAGACACTTGCCTGAAGACCTCCAGTGCAGACGTGTTCAATATGCGAAGTACTTCAGCAAAATCACTCCTCTCCTAATTCCGTACAACTCTTACAGTTTTTGTATGCATTAATCAAATAGATGAAGGGAATAAAGTAAGTGCTTTGGAAGAACAGTGTTGCTTACCATGCTACTCAGAGTTTCTGGATTCCTTGCTTTCATTATAGGAATTTACTAGTTCAAATGTCAATCTGTTACAATACCTAACCCACTTGGTGACAATATCCAGAAAAGGCTCCCTGACATCCAGCAGGGACATAACTGCCTGATTATCTGCAAAACCAAAGTGTCCTTCATAGGTTAATTGATAGGAGTCATATTTCCTATAGAGGTCATCATTTATAAAAACCAGTTTTATTATTAACTATCCCGTAGTGTTTCATTTTTAACCTACTTACTGAAATAAAGTGTTCCACTATGAGCCCATAGCTAAAAGGGTTTCAAAAGTGTAGAAAATTTACTGAAACTCCAAAAGCACTATCCTGAGATCTAGGAGAAATTGACCTTGGTTTTGTCTGGCTCTCTGCCCCTGAGGTGTATGTGACGTTGAGGAAGCTCTTGGATCTTCCTGAAACTCTTCCTTGTCCCTGCGTGGTTCGACTGGAAAGCCTGAAGGTTATTGTCAGCTTCAAGATTCAACGATGTTTTACTTCTTTCTCTACGAGTGTTCTATTGAGAACCAAGCTGAATCCATATTTTTTAGGGGGACACAAATACAGAAAAATATGTGTTGATGTCCCCTAACTCTCCAATCCTCCCAGGTTATGATTCCTTCTGCCACTTTTGATTGGGCCCCACCTTGCCTCTAGTTCAATAACAGAGCTGCTGTTTGGGAATGGATACTTAGGCTCTAGCTCCTCCTGAAACAGCTTTATCAAATCACCTCACCTTTTGCCCCTGTCTCCACATGAGTGCGTCTCTTTGAGAACATCTTAATGAAATTTTTCCTCATCACTATGGACAAAGGGATTTTTTATTGTTGGGGTGCCTCATTATTTTCAAGCCCAGGGATTCCTCCCTCATTGTTTTCCCTTCTTCCAGTGCCTTGTCCACCATCTGCTTCTCTTTCTTGGCTGCGTGTTTCTTCCTTAGTGTTGAGGGCTCGGCCAGCAGCTGCAGAGGACCTGATTAGTGCCTTGCCTCTGTATACATGCATTTCCCTGCCAGCATTGATCTGGGTGCTTTTGCTTTGCAGGCGGCAGTTCCAGAGAGGAGGGGCCTGTGCTACAAAGGAGGTGGATTGTTGTCTGGGCAAGGTGAGTTGGGCACAGGCTACTCCTTCACTCCCCTTTGCTCAGCTGTTCATTTGGCTTAAATAGAAACTGCTTGCAAATTTTTACTTAAAATCCACTGCCGGACTGAGACCTTGTGATGGCGAGATTCAAAGACAATTTTTATCGTTAAGTTATTAGTCCTTTGAAAGAAGGAAAATTTGATGTTTAATATTTAAACAGTTTCTATTTTGCTGAGTTCTTTGATATCTGAATGTTAACTGTGTAACCATGTAAGTTCCGTTTTCAGAGACTTTTCCAGACATTTAAAGCACTACAGGAATTTATTTGTAATGCTCTTGCGTGAAAAATTGCCATCCATTTCTTGCCATGGTGGTCACTGCCAGCAGATATGTCCATTAGGAATGAAATAAAGAAAATGTTTTACATTTTGATGCACTTCAATTTGTCCATTATACTAGACTGTTCTTTTCTTGAAGACAGAAATAAATTTCTTTCATCCCTAAAATGTTATCACTTCTTTACATTTTGGAAAAATTAACAGAATTTAGCGCAGGGAAATTGCATTATGTCTGGGCAAAGAGGATAACTCCAAGCATTTTCATTCAGTTTTTTCTCGAGTTTTAGTTTGAGATTCAGGAGTCATTGGCACAAGTGTGAGTGGTTATAGATTTGACTAAGGATTCATTCCTCTGTGCATTTTAAAAACATTCCTTCACAACATCCCTATCTTCATGGAGCCTGTGCTTCAGTGAAACATTCCAGCTCCACAAAAGTGTCACATGACGTATTAAAGGCATATTTTATTACCTGTACAGAATTGAACTACAATTACTCCATAGCTCCAAGCAATCTATCCACCTTATTCTTTTCATGGTATCTATAATTCCTACAAGTTTGTGCCATACCTACATAAGAAAATGCATTCACAAGCTTCTGATGGAGTACAGTACTAACCTTTAGGTACAACACAAAAATGTGGTACATGAAAGGAAGCCAGAATGCACTATGGTTTCAAGTTAGCAAATTTATTCATGAATGCTAATTGTGAATTAAACTGTAGGTTTAAGACCACTGCCATAACAACTTTCTTCCATAAATTGTGTCCATTTCCATGGGCAGAGAGGCAGCCTAATAGGGTGGAAAGACCACTGCTTTGGTCTCTAGTCCTGGGTCCTCCATTTACTTTGCCAAATGACTTTCAGCAAATCATTAAACCAGTTAATAGGTCATAGTTTCCTTAAGTGTGAAATGGGGATACATAATTCCAGATCAAAGGAGACTATATGAATACACTCAAAAAATTGTAGTGTCATATCCATATATTTTTTATTTATGGTTCGAGATGTATTTGGATTTACTGCTTCACTCAGAACCCCTTTCTCTAGGGACTGCCCACAGCTGTAACTCTTACTAAACAGGTAGGCATAGCAATCATGTTTGTGCCTCCCTCCTGGGTGACGCTAGGGGACACCTGACTGAGGACACCCAATGGCCGTGTGAAATCAGATCTCTTGAAATGAAAGAGCCTGAAGCGTGTCCTCAATGGCAATCCAGTGACCTTGAGAACTTGGAATCTATGGTGGCCATTGTCAGCTATGAGCATGCGGATGAGTGGACAGAGAATGCTAGAGGATGGAGTAAATATACAGAGAGAAGCAAAAACAGTAAATCATGAAGTGACAGGGAGACAGAGGCAGTATCTTTGTTCTAGGTCTAGTTCTTCATCCAGTCCGTTGTGTACATTGATGATTTTTTTTCCTAGGATGGCCATAAGATGGCCTGTTTTAACCTCACAATATAGCCTTCTTGAGTGGCTTTCTCTTCTTGGCAATGAATAGAGCTTTGGCTAAAATATTAATACCACGATTGAAAAGGTCATTACCAAGAACTCTGCAGATTTTATTGTACCCAAAGCAAAAGTTTCCAACTGTTTTTTATAGCTACCAAGATGAAGCTCTTTCCAGATATGCTTTTCCAATTGTAAAATGCAGACTGGACCGTAGAATATTCAAGAACAAGCGCAATTTGCTGCACATAGACGTACTAACTAGGTTTGAAAATACACTTCTAAAGTATGAGATGTTATCCTGCAAATGAATTCTCTCCTTCTGGTCCTCCCTATACGAAGTTTCAGAATCCACAGAAGGCAGTACAGTGTAATGGAAGTAACATAAAATTTAGAGTTAGACCCAGATGGAAGTTCTGGCTCCTTTAAAGATGAGCTCTGTGGATTTGGTCATGTTACATCACCTCTGTTAGCCTCAGTTTCCTCATCTATACATACATTGGGAATAATAATATTTCCCTTTTAGCTTGTCATAAGGAATAAATGAGATAATATATGGAAAGAGGTTGGCACATATCAGATACTCAGAAAATGTTTATCTCCTCCTTCCTTTCACTCACTATGTGAGTCCTATTTTTTTTTTAAACAACAAACCACATAGTATCACTCCAAATTAATAAGCAGTGTGTAGAAACTAGAAGGAGATAAAAAAAAAAGTCCTTTTGACTTCTTGACCTAGTCAGACAGAAAGCTTCTTACATTACTGTCAAAAAAAGGGGGTGCATAGGGCTTAAAATCAGACTTTAAGAAGAAGGAACTGGAATTGAAGAGAGCACCACAGAAGCCCCCATTCATTCAGATATGCACATTTTGTTGAACAAATTACTTTCTGAGTGCAGAAACGCCTGATGCTAATACATGTCCAAACCAGTGTGTGCCTGTGTCTACATGTACAAACAGGGCACAGCTGACAGAGAGGCTTTTTTTTCTCCCCTAAATTCAAGATTGACCTAATAAGTATAGCCGCTCATTTGCATGAAGAAAGCTAGAATGCTTCACATACTGGGCACACGGCTTCAGTATTCAGTAATAAAATCTATTAAGCTTCATAAGTTCTTACTTAGCTTAAAAGAGGGCTATTCTTGACAAGGACGCCCTATGAGAAATGTACTACATGTTATCACAGGAAATGATTTCTGGAGGACTGTAATGAGTCTAACCAAATCATTTCAGGCATCTCCAGCCCTGTCAGTCCATGTAACGCTATAGAAAAACATGTCCGTTCATTAAAATGCCTGATTTCCTATGTGATAGATATAGCAAATAATCTCCTGGAATCCATACTTCAGTAGCTAGGACCAGTTTGCAGCCTAAGGTTTGGATCACATGTTTTCAATGTAGGGGTACACAAAGTAAAGAGAGCAGGAGGGTTACATACTACTAGCTACATACATGAACAATTATTCCTCAAGCAACCTGATGGAAATGTATAAGAATCAAGAAATGCTTTTCTGCAGGCGAAGACCACGACTCTCTTCATCCATGACAAGTCCTGGGGCAGGGCCTAAATAACCTTAAAGTGGATATAAAATACAGAGAAATATTTATATTCTAAAAGAAGAGCTTTATTAAAAATGAGCAAAATATCAACTACAACATCGTATCCTTATGCTAATGTTCTTTTGTGGTTATGAAAAACAGTAACTCCATAAAGAATAAGAACAATGCACTTCTATTTATATTATTATTCTTATGCTGTGCACATTATATGCTAATTCAACATTTTAAGGAGAGTTATCAACAACAACAAATCAAGTTTAAGCAGGTTATTTAAATGGGGAAATTTGAAAGCATTCCAAAATTAATAAACCATAATCCACCATCCGTAGTTTTATACCAGCCTCTGACTATTTAAGGTCAATTTAGAAAAGTTTTCAAGCAACTATTCTGAACCTAACGCCTTTTTCCATTTTGCTATTTGATTAGTGTTTAACTCAATAAGTTTATGATATAAGCATATGACTCTCTAAAAAAGCACTCCTCCAACCCCCAAAAATCCTCACTAATTTAGGTTAAAAACAAAGTAATGGCAGCAAAAGTGTCTTTAAGTTTTGCAATAATCCTTCCAGTACTTTTGCATCCCAAAAGGCTCCAGATGTGACCAGCCACTGCAAAGTGGTAAGTTGTTTATCAGCATTCTACACTGGGAACTGGCACCTGTAATTTTACTCTTATTTTGCATCAGCATTATTAAAACACCTAAAAAAATGACCAAGTGAAGGTTTTGTGTAATCACACATACACCTTCAGGGTGAAATGCCCTGTTGGCTCTCTGTCATCCTGAAGGTGCTGGTTATAAGTAAGCAGCTTCCTTCTCTGTTGTCTGTGTAGCTATTAGCCTCTTTCTATAGGGAGTTTCTGCTGGTAGCTGTGGCTGAAAAACAACGGTGAAATGTTGTTTTCACAGCCTTTAAAGAATCGATGGTTGATCACTTTTGGTAATGCAAATAATCACAATATTTTTCTTTCATTTTTTGGTTTCTTTTTCTCTTTGCACTTCTTTGTCGTTAATCGGCTGTAGCTAAAAGGAGGCCCCTTGTCCACCTCAGTCTGGGGTGAATGTTTAAGAAACAAACATATTTGAATCATGTGATGACAATTAACCACTTTGTTAAGCCATAGAGCCCACTTCACCCCTATGGTCTTCTCTTTTTAACCCTGGGGCTCTGTTACATCCTGCCTACAGTTTTCTGAGCTGCCTGCTTCAGCCTCTTCCCTTCCTGCCAGTGGTTTAGAAACATGACAGGCTACCTTTTGCTTGCTGGCACTTAACAGTGAGATTCTTGGAACTTCACATTTGCTTGATTGCTGGTTCCTAACCCTATATGGCAACCGGCTGTACTTTGGTACTGAGGTAAAATCAACCCAAGCTAGAAGTTTGCTTTTTTTTAAAAGTTCCTTTTCTTGGTTCCTGTACAGATGCTTGGAAACAGGTCATTTTTAAAAAGTCTTCTTCTGTAAGGTTTTGCATACATATTAAAAGGAGGCAAGTGGGGAAACTGAGGAGCAGAGGGTCTACGTGACTCACCTGGGATTATAGAGTCATCATGAAGCTGAAGTTGGACTCAGGGTTCCTGACAGTTGATGTCAGCATGGTATCCTTGATGACATCCCCTTTGGAGATGGAGCTCCACACAATTCTCCTTTCCGGTTTAACTTGATGTTGTGCTGGGGACCCTGCTCACTGTGCCAGCCACTTGTCATGCGGGGCGTCCCACAGGGTCTCTGCTCCCGCTCCCCACATAAGAATGCAGGATATGGTGAGGCCAGAAAGGAACACCCACGGAGCCATAAGTAGGGGAGTCATATCACTATATTCTCTCTGGCGGCATCCGCCTCTCTGCAATCCGCTCTTGTTAGCTCAGCCACCATCTTCTTGCTAGCCCCCATTTGCTGCTAGCGTAGCCACGGCAGTTATATTAGTGGCCAATGGCTCACTGGTTACAGCTGACGGCCAACTAGCCACAGCTGATGGCCATGCAATCACAGTTGATGGTCATTTACTACCTGAGCCAGCACCTTTCTATGTGAGGCCGAGAGCCTGGAAACTACTTTCTGGGGCTCTGCCCCCACACTTGAACTTTGACTAGTTTTGTTTCTTACTGATGGTGATTGAACATGTATTTCTACTTTAAAATAACTGCAAGACCAAGGACAGTCTAGGTGAAGTAATGCAGAACTTCTAATTGCTGCTTGTTGTGTATAAGCATCCTGAACCTTAGAGTGAGGGCTGAGTACCCAGCAAAACCTGGGGCTGTCTTTATTTCCCTGAGTTAGTTGTTAAATTAGCATTAGTGTCAGTGATAGGCAAAATGTTTAGACCTGTCCAAATAACTTACTGCGAAACAAGCCTTACTCCAGCAGCTCACCTATTGTTCAATGTTAGGAGAATCTCTTATCAAATATGCAAGGCTATGAAATGAGTAAGTGTATGGAAAGACAAAAGGATGGGGAGTGGTTACATCCCTGCTCTAATATAAGTAAGACCTCATGCATGACCAGCCATGTGCAAGTGACCATGGTATCCCAGTAAAGGCTTTGTCAGGATCCATTAATGTTTCCTAACTTGTGAGGTTCATCATTAAGTATGCCTCTCCTCAACAGAGTTGGTGGGGGTTGACCCTAGTCCTTTGCATGTCACTTCATTTTAAAAGGCTATTTTTCAAAACTGAGGAAAATTTCCATCATCAGAGATCTCAAAGATAAGTTCTTTAATGCAAACAGAATAGTTTCTAGTAATATTAATTATTTTAAAGAAATAAGGTGAGACTTAAAAGCTGGAGCCAAAAGATCCTTCTGATTTGGGTGCAGATGCAAAAACCCTTACCTTCTCCCTCAGAAGCTCACAGTGGAAGAGAGTCCCTCAGGAGCAAAGAGAAATCTAGAGAGAACCAGGAACTCCCCTTGAATCAATCAGAAACCCTTGGAGGAGTCCTAGAACCACCTGTCTCTAATTAATCTCCTCTACTGTATTCCCTCAGCACTTACGCAGTCGTAATTATATTTATGATTGTAATTGTATTATATTACAGTTTAGATCCCCTTACAATAAATACCATTATTGTTATAAAAAAGATTTCTCAGCTTTAGCCAATAACTTATTTCAATCATATTCAATTCAATAAAATTTTAGTAAAATAAAATAATTTGTGTGTTCCTTCAATTCTGCTATAATGGAATCTAACCTCCTAACTATAAAAGTGCATAGGCTCTTCCCTTGGATCATAAGATCCCTAATAAAACAGTGCCTAACACAAAGTTTCATACATAGTAGATGCTTAATAAACACTAGAATGAGTGAACGATTGACAATAGAATTGGATGTGAAATGGAAACTAGTTTCTCCAGTAGATTGCAATGGCACCACTAGAATCATTGAACTGCAATTAGCATGGTTTTCATTCTTCATTTTCATTTTTATCACTCTTTGAAGGAATTCAGTTTGAAACTGTAGCCTGTCTTGTAGAATCTTCTAGACTCTTAAGTTCATCCCAGATGCCTCCATCAAAAAGCAACCAGCTTAATATCAACCAATAACAGAAGGGCTGTTTGTGCCAAATGATGCTGTTCTACAATGACATTAACTACTGGTATTTATCTGGCCTGGGATATTTATGTTTCCCTGTACCTGTAACTGTACCATTGATATACATTCATCATTGCTATTGGAAAACAATTCTACATGGATACTACTGGTCCATCGTGTTATTTTTATATACAAACCATCACACAAATTTGTCCATTCTTTTGAAAATCTACATTTTAAAATGATAGTTGCCATAGTACC